>NW_026733064.1:0-167500 GCF_028476545.2 Physella acuta
GTATAGTAAAAAAAAAATATTATTGATGGAAATTATCGATATTGCTACTTCGCTTTCGAAAATTTAAACTTCACTCAACTCTAAATTCATCGCATACGCCCCATAAAACTGTTATCGAGTCGTATTAAAAAGCACAACTAAACTAAACGTAAAACCTTAAGTATGAAATATCTCAAGCCCTAACCTTAATATAGTCACTTTTTCACCATTACCATTCAAAACTTTAACCGTAACCCTAACCTTACTACAATACTTCAGTTCCCTAAACCCGGAAACACAGGAAAGAAAAAATATCTCCTAAACACCCCGGGCCCACACAACCGCCATTATTGCTCATTTGTTCATTTGTTCTGCTGTCATAGCCCGACCCTCACGGCCGACTCACGGGCCGGTTAAAATGGCCTCTCCTAACGGATGTCCATCAATCTCTGGAACTTTCTCATCCTCTGCGACTTAACCTTTAGCGCCCAGATGACCCGTGGTCTGGTCCGGAGGAAAGAACTGGCACCGATAGCATCGCATCAGAACTCTAACCACAAAAATAACAAGAAAAAAGTGACCACAAATACATTAGAACTGTTTACAGAAAAATGCGCTAAAGAAAAACTGCGCAAGAAAAAATTGCGCAAACATAAAAATGCGCACATACAAAATAATTATACTAATACAATTTAATTCTTTATATTTCTTGGAAAAGTATTTTATTATGCTACAATGTACATGCAGTCACTCTTTTTTAATGTCTAAAAATGCTCAATTTTAAGAAAACAAAAATGCCCTTGCACATTTTTTTTGCGCAGTTTTTTGTTGCACAGTTTATCCGTTTCGCATCTTTCCGGTTACCATTAGAACTACATTAAAAAAAAAAACTAACAGCATATATAATATTTTATGTGTTTATTTTATCTCACTATCCATCAACGCAATGCTATTTTTATATCTGAATTTGTTAGATTTTTTTTTTTTTAATAATGCGGGTGAATTTTCACGCAAACTAATAAAAAACGCGAATTAATTATTTTTTAAACAAGGCAGGGCAAGGGCGAGCATAAAACATGTCAATGGGCGTTGTTTTCAATGCAAATCTGGGAAGGTTGTCTCTCAAATCTGTTAGAGTTGTGGGCCGGTGGATTAGAACTTGTTAGACATGGTCTTGTGCGCATGACCGCATGTTCATGACGAATGGCTCTCATTTCCATTTTTTTTTTTTTGTCGTTTGTTGAGAACTTCACAGGGGTTTCCCCACTAGACGGGCCTTAAATATATTGGTCGTCTGGAGTTGATGATTCCAGGGTTACTTTCAGACACTTTTCTTCGTGGGGGGGGGGGGGGGGGGAGAGAGAGAGAGGCACTTGAAACTTCCGGGAGGGTACTTAAAATTTCCGGCGGGCGGGGAAGAGGGAAGGGTTGGAAATTGGTTTAAGTACATATTTTCTATATTTTTATTTCGTCTGTGTCCTCCCCCTCCCTCCCCCCCCCCCCCCTCCACCCCGGAGACCTACCTGAAACTGTTTTGAAGCTATAATGGATATATTTCATCTGCCCCCCTCCCCTCCCCGTGTACTCAGCCATATTGTAAAACCACCCAATTGTAATACAGAACTTGGAGACTTAGCTATTCCAAAATAGTCTCCGCTTGTACTTTCTTTCTTTATTTAACCAAACAAACACTGCTAGAAGAAGTAGAGTTCATGTGTTTCTATTTCCTCGGCATCTTAAACCTTTAAGCAATCAGTTCCATTTACAGCCGACTTTACTATTGTAAACATAACATCACACTATTCTGACGAAGACCATATACCGAAACATTTTTTTTATTAGATTCGACTAATTGATCTAACTACTTATTGTATCATTGTATGGTTACATCTTTATATTAACAAGATTTATATCTGTTTCAGCCTAACTGATCTAACTACTTATTGTATTCATTGTATAGTTACATCAATCTCTCCCTTTTGTTCCAGCCCTAACCAGGTCAACGACTTGAACCTCCCAGTCTCCCGCATCAAACGAGGGCGAAATGGAGCTCGCCGCGCTACAACTACACCACGTTCTTCTCCAGACGTACCACGAGTCTCAGGTGAGTAAAGGGTTATCTCCCTGTCATGTGACATTCATAGTTATCCCCCTTCAGTGTCACATGACAAAAATATGATGAATGGGCGAGACGGAATCTCGCGTGATGCGAAACAAAGTCGCGAGATTCTGGAAATTTTGGGGGTTATTATTGTTTTTAATCTAGAAAATTGTCTGAACAATTAAGATAAATCCCGTATTATATGAAACTTTTTTACCGGGGGGTTAAAAAGACAGAAAATATGTTTCTATCTGTATAAAGCTAACGCAACTCGACACTTAGTTTAAAGATAGTATTCTCTCCCCTTTTTTTCCTCTACGAGTTATCTCCCCCGTGAGACAAGCTAAAAAGGTATTTACATGTTTCTTGTAAAAAAAAGTGGTTCGAGGATTTATTTCCCCTGATTTACCAATACTGAATAGTTAAGTGGGGGTAAAGTGGCGTTACAAGGGTTGTTGGGAAAGAAGTAAGGGGGATCTTTTTGTACTTGGCTAATGTTGGTACGATCTGTTAATCAATATACAAGTATTGTTCACTTTCATAGCTCAGCATTAATATCATCATTTATTTTTCATAATTACTAAACTACGGGAGTCTAACCCTATCCAAAAACTAATCATAATACTTTCCGATTAAAAGGGATGTAATTTTCAAAAGTAGCTACAAAAATAGAAATCTGTTGTTTTTTTTTTAAATAAAAAAGACACTAGCATACAACCCCCCCCCCCCCCCCCAATTCATAACGGATTTTTTTTTCCATTTTCTCTCCTCTTTACAATATTCTTTCTTGCCGTTCTGCCCGTTGTAATTCTTTTTTTCCCATTTTTCCATTTCATGAGCTACCATTTTAAAGGGCATCTGCCGATGAAAAAAAAATGCATTAAAAATTAAACATTGCTTGACAGTTCACGGAATGTAAAGAAAAACAATTACCGGTTACAGAAACGAAAATTGTTTAGGCAAAATTGTGTGGGGATAAAATAATAGCGACGCACTTTCAGACATACACACACATATAGACACATACCCAAATACAAATACATACAGATATGTACGCATTCAGATAAACACAGCTCATTCTGACATACGCACATATCTAGCACATAAACACATACTGACAAAAACAGTACATACACATACACACACATACATACACATACCAACATTCTAATACATACTAATGTACACGCATTCAAACACAGACATATAAATTACATACACACATACAAACATACAGACATACACACAGACATACAAACACATCTACACACATGTGTACACATACATACACACACGAAAACCACACACTGTCCAGATTTTTTTCTAATTGCCAGCGATTTGTCTCCCTTAGGCCCCCGGTGCCGCCGAAGATGGCGCCAGCGATTCTTCAGGGGAGACAATCACCAGCGACAGTGGGCGTGGCGGAAGTGACGAGGATATCAGCAACTCGAACATGTTGTCCGGGAACTCCATGGGTAGGTCAAGACAACTTTGTTTTTTTTTATAATAGACTGGGTGTATTGGTCAAGACAACTTTGATTTTTTTTTATTATTAGACTGGGTGTATTGGTCAATACAACTTTGATTATTTTTTTTTATATTAGACTCGGTTTTGCTGGTCAAGACTTAATAAATTAGAAAGAAAAAAAAAATTAATTTTCCCGCACACCATTTGAAAGGCTTCCCCTAAGGCGTATTTCTTTGTGTTCGGTCTATTTGTTGAGCTCATCGATTTAACCAATCGACCTTAAAGTCGGTTCCTTTCAGGCATTTCAGTCATTCCCCGTGACGAAATTTTAAAAAAAATCGTTTTTATAGAAAAATATAAACCAATATCCGCCCCATCCAAAAACAATTATCTGAAAGAAACCCAACCCACATTGTAACCCTATAGTAAAATAGAATATACCAAAAGTATATCTCTTGATCACAATGATAAAGTCTCGTTAATATTAATGCAAATCCATAAAGTAATACACTGTAATTTTAATTTCCCTGTTGTTGTACCAGGCTACAATAGTTCTGTCGTATCGACTCTTTACAAAATCTTGTAGACACAGGTACATTCACTAACATTATTTTTAAAAAGTTCTGTCCTATCGACTCTTTGCAAAATCTTTTAACCACAGGTACAAAAAAAAAAAAAAAAAAACAACTAACCAACACCTTAAACCTAGGCCTAACACTAATCCAGTGACAGCTCGTCAAACAGTACCATTTGATACTTCATCATTGTGTTCAAGTTCAAGGCCGTTATTCTTAACCCCCCCCCCCCTTTCCACCCCCTTCCAAACATACACACAGACACCAAACACAATGTGTGTTCTCTAAATCCCGTGTGTTGTGACACATCAGACTTCGACCGCAACACAAGGACCCCCACTATCCACTACTAGACCTGCCCCAAAGCCTTGCTTCTTTTAAACCTGGTCCATATTCTCATTCCATCACCTCCCCCACTCACCCGCCTTCATCTTTTTTTCAAGACCTCAGAGCTGCAACAACTCTTTGAATAGAACTTGTTTGCTTCTAAAATTCCACGTTTGCCCGTCGACTTGCTAAGCCCGTCCACAACTCCGGCAAAAAAATTTTTTGTCTCGTTTGGGTTGGTTAAACATTGCTCATCTCCCCTTGTATTGTCCCCCCTTGTTTAGGCGTATGTACACTGGGGTTGACGCGGCGCGGTGCGAAAATTTAAGTCATGTTACTATAAATAAACACGGGGCCCCCGAGGTTAAAAAGGGGAGAGAAGAACCGACGTTTGTGGGGGTGATTATGGTTCTTGTTTTTGAAGTTGACAAAACGTGTTATGGGGGTTAAGATTAAGGACTTCGTGTGAAATTCTTTGAAAAAAGATGAAACAGGCTTTTTTTTTCATACGCCGCAAAATTTGATCAATTTTTTTTTAAAATAATTAATTTATACTACCGACATGGTTTTAATAAAGGCCGGATTAATCTTCGCGATGGATGAGAAATTATCTTAATTAATGAATGATGAAACAGCGAAGGGGTTTAACACGCTATCATTTTATGAAAAAGACCAGTATGGAGATGTTGGATTAACATTTGGCATTGTCACTTGACTGGTTAACTCTGCTTCACCTACCTCACGACAGGCAGTTTAGGAAGACAAAATTTAAAAAAAAAATTATTCAAATGATTACAGTATGGTAGTGAATATTGCAAATCCTCTATTATAAAAATATTTTAAATACCTGGAAATTGCTTTTTGTCAACTTTAGAATTATTATTAGTTTTTTAGTGAATTTTGCATTTGCTATAGGCCTATTTTTCTTCGCCTTTAAAAAAACACAACTCCAAGTGGATCATATATTATTTAGAAAATACCTCCACGCATTTCTTTCATTTTGCTATTTTTTTTTCCATTTCTTTCTCAATCCAATAATGGTCTTGTAATTTTTTTTTATAATTTCTCCGCGAGGTTTCCGTGATATGCCATGGCCTGGTAATACTTATTACCTAATTTCCTCAACGTAATGCACATCTATAAAGTAATACACTATAATTTTAGTTAATTTCCCTGTTGTTGTAAAAGGCTACAATAGTTCTGTCGTATCGACTCTTTACAAAATGTCGTAGACACAGGTACACTCACTATTTAACAATTTACGAACATTATTTTTTTTTTAAAAGTATTACTTGTTTTTAACCCGACCCTAACACAAGCTTAAACCAAACCCTTAAACATCAGTACTAACAGACGTACAGATGTCGTCCGGTGCTTAAAAAAATTACCCAGAATTCTCCTCCAAGCAATATCTACCGTGTGAGGTAGACACACACAAAAAAAGTAATTTGCAATCATTCATTTTTCCATCTGAAACTGTAACCAGGATCTTTAGCCTTTGTGAAAGGCGAGCCGGTGCTGGGGGTGGTGGGGTCTCTATTGTTACGTTTTCCCGGGAGCAAATAATTTGTCTAGTTTGTGTAATGGGGTGGGGGAAGGAGGTAAGAAGTGGGGGGGGGGGGGGGGGGTGCTGTATCTATTGTGGGAGCAAATCATTTCCCTAGTTTGTGAAATGGGGGGGAGGGGAGGGGTGGGGGTAATGCTGTATCTATTGTGGGAGCAAATCATTTGCCTAGTTTGATGGGGATGGGGGAGGTAGGGGTGGAGTGGGGTAAAAGAAGAACCTTCTAGTAAGACGTTGATGCTGTAATTATGTTGTCTACAAGCGAGATTATCATCTGACGGATGAGATCAAGGGGGGGGGGGTGGTACTTCTCGTATGTATTCAATCCTGGTTGGTTATGGCGTTGGAATAATTGGAAGAGGTGTGAAGTTGGGGGTTCGTTGAAAAAGAAAAAAGAATATCTTCCGATGGTCCCGTAACCTGGGTAGAAGAAATGTATTTATGTTTTTAGTTCAAACACTTTGATTACTACTTTATTTTATAAAATTAACAACGCCTTTTGTTTTCTGTCGCAGACGATTCCAGAGCCGGCCATAACGGAAGCTTCCAGTCCAACGTGAGCACCTTCTGCCAGAACGCCAACCTCAAGTCCAGTGTCAAAGACCCGGTCCGGTCGAGCGCCAGAAAACACGTGACTTTCAAGGACATGGAGCGGTTCCGCAACAGCATCCGGTCACAGAACGGGGGCGCCGCCCTCTCGAACAACGACCTGGCCGTGAGCACGGGGGCCCAGCCTGTGCAGAAGGGGTCTGTTCAAGGGGTCAACTCCGGCGCAAGGGGTCACCAGAACCCGTTGAGCGAGATGAACATCCCCGTTGCTAGGGACAACAGCAATGTCCGTATTGATAACCATAACTTGGGTGGTTATCCCGGACACGCCGCGCTGAAACCTAGGGGCGTTGCCTCCCCGTCTTACTCTGACAACCAGGGGCGCGACTCCCCTAAACTGGTCACCTTTTCAACATCCGCACCTTTACAGCCTTATCAACACTTTTCTCACCCGCGCCTGCCTTCATACAGCGGTGAAGACTCCATCCCCAGCCCCATGCCTAAAGAATCCAACATCGAATGGAGGCAGCACCCGCAGCACGACCTCACCGGAAGTAAACTGAGCATCAACTCCGCCCCTGCTCAGCCGTACCTACACACGACCTCCTCCAGAGACCGGCTGCCGGCGCCGCATCACAACTTCCGGTCCCAGAGTCCCCAGGTGTTCCCGGCCCAGCCCTACAACGACACCATCACCAGAAACACCGACCAAAAACAGATTTTATCGAAATCAGCCTCCAAAGACAATAACTGGGGAACCTTCCAGAATTTGAAAAACCCTCACCGAGACGGTCTTCAGCTCCCCCATAGCAACTCATTCAACTCCAACATCAACGGGAACCTACTCCCTCCCCGGCTCACATCTCCACTTCCGGTTATCCCACCCCGGGAAGCCGTCCATCTGCCGGACAAATACTCCTCCCAGCCGTCCCTTCACGGCTCCGACGTCAGCAAATACCCCACTAACACCAGCAACAAAATGGCGTTCTTGACGGAGCGTTTCGCCATGCCGTCAAGAGACTGGACCAATGAGAGCATCGCCACGACGGAAGACGGCGACGACCAGCGATCAACGACCACTTCCGGTAGTTACTCCATAGACCACGAGGACGAGTACCTCGCCATGGAATTCAAACCTAAAGACATCGTTGTGTAAAAACTACTCACACTTAAAACATTCGTGTTCCAATCTTAGAAGTAATAATAATGGCATAAAAACTTGCAACGAGAATGAAATAGCTACGTATTCTTTAAAGGGACCAAAAGCACAAATTCATATTAGTCTTGGAAGACAACTTATAGCAGCAAGATATTATATTCATGCACAATTTTGGTATCCAAGAAAGCCCTTTGATTATTGTAGCCCTTTTCTCGAATTAATTTTATGTAATCTCCTGCCAAAATTGTACCAAAGCAACTATGTGCACGCGGTATACATTATTTATATAACAAAATAAAAACGAGAAGTCATTTTGTGAACTTTATTATAACACATACTTACATGACCAATGTTATGGGCTAAAAATATAAAGATACTAGGAGCATGACAAACGTGTTCTATTAATTAATATCCGATATTAACGAATATGGCAGCCGGGTTCTATAATAACTTGATCACTCAGACACAAACGCTGATTACTCCTCTAATAATAAACGTATACAGCAGCGTCACAAGGCGGGGGTGGAGGTGCGCTCCGCACCGGGTGACACCATAACAACGTTATTTTTGATGAAATTATGATGTATCACGAAATGATAAATGTGAGGTTTCAAAGGTAAAATAAATTCATACCCAAACAGTAATTAAAAATTGTCGGTGGGTGGGGGGGATGACACCCACAACAACCTGTGAAGACACTCACTCCAGTGACGCCACTGACCCCACTTGTGTCAAGTATGCAAGAAAAAAAAATTATTTCAAGTGCTATTAGATAATTTGACAACAAGGTGCTGTTTGTGTTTACAGTCAAATATTAATTGAAAATGTAACTGTGTGTACCATGTTAATTAATTACTCTGCATGTGATAGATGACGTCATGAATGTATCGATTTCAATGATGTACGTGTCAAAACAATTTTATGTAAATTTTGTACATAGACGCATGTGGTCTGCCTTGCGCACTGATTGGTGGAAAATATGTGTATCTGATCGGTGATTGGTTGGTGGACCGCGTCATTGGTTGTGATTGGTTGGGTAAAGACGCAACTGATTGGTTGATTAACTGTGTGGTTGGCAAAATCGAATGATTGATTTTTTTTATTAATCTGGTTAATTAACACGTTAGAGTGTATGATCTAATTAAATACTTAATACAATGTATTATGTGCGATTATGTATTATAATGGTTGAATAATGTTTGTTACGAAACGCATCTATTTTTAGTAACAATGTGTATGAAATAAGCAATAAAGTTCTGTAGAAATTTTCACGTTTTATTTTCGTTCATTCACACAACACTAATATAAGAAATAATTTTTTTTTTTCGATTACATTATTAATACTTTATTTTTATTAACTTAGAACAATTTGTTTTTGTAGATATAATTTAAATCTTGTCAACCACTATGTTCGATGTTACTGGTAAGAGAAACTCTGGCTATGTTGTCTATACAAGGTCTGGAGTTCAGAACCAGGTCGGAATCAGGTTATTAAATCATTTTAAATCATGTTATTTTATCCTTCTACCCTGCACTGGGGACAGAAGGAAAAGTTCTCCTTTCAAACCTGATGGTCTATGGGTCAAGAGAAGTAGAGTTCACTTGTTTCTTTGACCTCGGCATATGAAGGGCGAGTGTGGTCAGTACTATGCTCACATCTGAGTTGGGTGGACTCAGGGACGGTCTACAGTCTTGAACCCTGGATTCGAACTCGAGGCTTTACGGGTTAGCGGTATAGCTGGAGACATATCAGCTGCTAAAAGCCTGCATCCACCCAACTCAAAACGCTACCACCCAAGTTTAATCGTTGCCTGAATCCATCCAATTTTAAATCGCTACATAAATCGGCCTAGCTCTAATCGCTACTTAATTCCACCCAACTTTAATCGCTACCATAATCCACCAAACTTTAATCACTAACTGAATCCACCCAACTAAAATTGTCACCATAATCCACCCAATTTTAATCGCTACTTAATTCCACCAAGCTCTGATCGCTACCATAATCCACCCAACTATAATCGCCACCTAAATCCACCCAACTAAAATTGCTACCATAATCCACCCAACTCTAATTACTACCTGAACCCCCCTCTCCAATGTCAAAAAAACCACCCAAGATGAATTTCAATGAAGACTATCAAAACACCCCCGGCCCGCTTCCAAACCCCTTCTCCCCCCCCCCCCACCCTCCCGTTAGCTCTACAATAATGCCTTTCAGTACATTCAACTTATCAACAGTACTACTTGACTTAAAACGATTCCAAAACAGTCCAATAGCTTTACAAAAACCAACAGTCTATAAATAACATCCGTTTGAAAGTAAATATTTTAAGAGTGCCAGATACCAAAGTCATGTTCTTGACTTGTTCCATTAATTAGCGTAAGTCAGCAGATAACCACGTGACCTAATCTGAATGTAATCACGTGATAATGTAATCACTCGGCCGTCGCTTGGCACGACAAATTAATGAGGTTTTTTTTTCGTGCATTAACCCTTCTTTGTTTGAAACAAAAATAAACACACAAAAAACAGGTGTAGACATAAGTTGGTGGTTTCGTTTCTTGAACATCGGCAGGGGCCATACAGTATACTTGTGTATCTTGTTTTGTTTTTTAACATATCGTAAAGCTGGTTTTAGGGTTAGGATTAGGGTCAGGGCTATGGTTATATAGTTAGGATCATAACAACGGTCATGACGGTGGGGATATAACTATGGCCATTAGGGGTCAAGGGTATGGTCAGGATAGTTGGGCGAGTTATGGTTAGGGGTAGTGGTCAGGTCTTAAGAAAAGATGTAAACTATGAGCAGTCGGGGTCAGGGATATGATGAAGTCTGTGGTAAGGACAGTTAGGGTTTGGACTATGATAAGGACAGGGAGGGTCAGTGGTAGGTACATTTAGGGTTCAATCTGTGGTCAAACGAGTTACGGTTAGAGGTAAGATCACGACTATTAAAATCAAGGCTGTGGTCAGGAGAGTTAAGGTTAGAACTATAATCAGGACAGGGAGGGTCAGTGGTAAGTACATTTAGGGTCCAATCTGTGGTCAGAGTTAGGGTTAGGGGTAAGATCCGGATTATCAGGTTCAAGGTTGTGGTCAGGAGAGTTAGGGTCAAGGTTATGGTCAGACAGTTAGGGTTAGGTTTTTTTTTCAGGACAGTTATACCATCCAATCGTCATGACTTAAGAAGTGATTAAAACTATAGTCCTGGATAAGGTTAGGGTTGGGGCTAGGCCTTCCACCGTATCACACTAGCTCCTTGTGTTTGAAATAAAATTACTTATGTCGGAATGGTAGTGGCTGGCGGGGGGGGGGGTGTATTCCACCTTGCAGACGTAACCTATATCTTATAAATGTGAACATTTTTTTTTAAATCGCCATTTGGGCAGGCGCCCACTAAGGTGGTGGGGCTGGGAACGGTGGAGGGGGAGGGAGATAACTCCGAATCAGCGATGGAGATAAGAAACAAGGAATCTAGTGTTTTCAAATGGCCAAGGTTTCTTTCAAAATTAGCCCCGCTTATCTTCGAAGAGAAAAAAAAATGGGAATTGGGAGGTTGGGTGTATCGTTTAGAAGAATCGTGTCGGATAAACAATTAACGAGACGCGATAGGGGAAATCCCTGAGTCACATATGTCATGGGTTCGAGTCCAGTCTACGCCCAGACATTAAGGATTTGTTTTTTTTTTTCAACGAAATAGTGACACTGAAATGTAGACAGGAGAGAGAATTCGTTATCACGAGTTTTTTTTTTTTTTTTTTTTTTTTTTTTTTTTTTTGTATTTTTTTTTTTTGATACTTACAAACACTTCCGGGTATTAGTTTGTTGTTTTTCGTTTCGTTTTGCAAGTACCTGGCTCTAACCCTAAACCTAATCCTTACCTCATCTTTGACCATAACCCTACTCCATTCTTTATCACCAACCATAGCTTTAATAATAAAGCAATACCAGCACACAAATTAAAAAAAAAATATCAGCATCCGTATTATTCATCGAATGGCGCATCAAGATTCGAGCTCACGATTGCCAAAAGTCTCGAGTTCGAATCCCCCGAAGACGAGGTTTTGATTCCTCGAGACAGCAACCCATCAATGAGAGGAAACAACAAACTCAAACAAACAGCTGCCTTGTAGTTTGTTCTTGGTTGGGCAAAAGTTATGGAAGCAAATCCAAAAAGAAAAGCCGGCTGAAGTCGGAGTCAACAAGTTTATGACGACAAGCAATTGTAACGTTGATTCGTAATACTTGTATTGTAAGGAATACCTTTAAATATTACAATTTAAAATAAAGAAGAAAAAATACTATTCGTTTTTTTTTCAGGTCGGCGATTTCATTGAATTCATATGTACCAGTAGCTTCCTCTGTAGGCCCTACTTAACGCCTCAGCACAATGTCTTTAAAAAATAAAAACCAACATCATCGATCATCATGATAATTAATTTGAGTTCCTCGTTGAACAAAATCTGACAAAAATCTCCAGTCTCCTGGGTCTCTTTCCAGTCTTTTAATTTTTTCCCAAAGTTTTTTTTCTCAGCCCCACCCAGCATCCGCAGTGTCATAGTCCCTGGGGTAGTCCACTGCGTCGTTTACCCCCGGGAGTCCACTCTAAAGCCAGCTTGACTCTGTTTTTTGTCATCCTTACTGTGATCGTAATCAATATATCGCCACCACACAACAATATTATCTTTCCGGAGATTCCCGTTACTATGACACTGACGTCACAGTACAATGGTATTTCGGGAATTCCCCACATATCACACCAAAAAAAAAACAACAACTAATCATCGGCTTCACGTATTGACTTTCAGCTCCCAAAGAACAAACGTATTAGGGGAGTTAAGCTGTTTTCACACACACGGGCAGGTCAGAGTGTGACGGATAATACCGTGCATGCAGTCAACAAACGCACCGAGGTGCACGGCGACGGGAATGGTCGTTGCGGGAAAACCCGATTTAGTCTTAACATTCTCTGAATTGTGTTAAAAGATAACAAGCTTAGCGTGTTTGGAGTACAAAAGTAAAGGTAAATATAAGATGCACTGTTGTTGACAAAGTTAAAATGTGTAAGAAAACAATTTTAAGCGTGTTAACAAATATTTCAAAAGACCTTTATAAATGGCATTACAACGATCGGTAATTTTTAGAAAAAAAAAATTGTATCAACCAAAAATGTTCATTGAATTTGTAAACTAGTTTTTTTCAAGTTCATTTTCTTTTTGAATAGGAGTTTTTTTTTTTTTTTGTATGCTGGGCATTTTAAATTTTATTCTTAATTATCTTGTCCGCGATTAAAACGTAGCTAAATAAGCTTTATTTTGTCAGTATCTCCAAGTAGCACACAAATTATTTTAAAAGTCTGCAGCTTTCTCTTCTATTAAAAAAAAATGAATGAAGCCACACGCCTGGGGCTGGGTTAAGAATTTTATGACGCCATTCTACTGTGTAGACTGGGATTTTGCTTCATGTTGCATATGGTAAGGTTTTTTTCTTTTAAATAAAAATAATAAAACGATTTTTTTTTAATTTGAATATAATTTTCTTTTAGCAGTCGAGTTGGATGAAGTTTTAAGACGGTTTTTTATACTTGGTATAATATTAGAACACAAAAGAAAGACATTCGACCGTTCGACATTCATTCAATACTAGACCAGTTTTTGCAAGGACAAGCTACCCAATTATTAATTTAAGAAATCGGGCGATATAGATAAGACAAATAAATAATAACCCTCCGCCCCCACCCCCCTCCAGCCCCCACAATAGTGGCTGCCACTGTGGCAGCTCGTTAGCGGATAATGCACAGCCCGATGTGGCCAGATTTTTGACAGAGTGGAAGCTAAGCAGCCAATTACGGCAGATGACCCGATGATTTAGTGGCCAGGATTCGGCGTACAGACTTGCCAAAATAGTCTACAGGTCAGACTCAGTGCAGAGGGGGGGGGGGGGGGGGGGGAGAAAGTAAATTAAAGGTTGGCTTTTATTGTCGGAAACAACTGAAAACATTAATTTTGATAATTTCGGTGATTTGTAAGTTTCGGAAGGGAACATTTTTGTGTCATTTCTAACAGTGTTTGTGTGCGGTTGAGGTTGCCTTGTGGGTATGTGTGTGTGTGTGGGGGGGGGGGGGGGGTGCTTAAAACATTGTGAGAATTGGAAACAGTAATGTGAGGGAGCACTAAAGAGAAAGTAATAAGACGAGGATGGGACGGCGTGCCCTAGCGGTAGAGCACTAGACTGCTAACCCGAAAGTCTCGAGTTCGAATCCCGGGTTCAAGTCAATAGCGCGTCCCTGAGTCCGCCCAACTCTGATGGGTAACTAACTCACGTTTGGGAAAGTAAAGGCGGCTGGACATAATGCTGACCACACTATCTCTTGACATTTCGAGGTCACAGACATAGGTGAACTTTATTCTATCCTTTGACCGTTAGATTCCAAAAGGAAACTTTACTTTAGTAAGACGTGGGAGAAATAAGGAGAGCGAAATGAGATGGCAGAGCAGTACGGAGAGAATAGTAAGAAGAGAGCAGTAGAGAGAGAGAGAGCAATAAGGAGATAATAGTAAGGAGAGAGCAGTAGGGAGAGAGCAATAAGGAGAGAGCAGTAGAGAGAGAGAGCAATAAGGAGAGAGCAGTAGGGAGAGAGCAATAAGGAGAGAGCAGTATGGAGAGAGAGAGCAATAAGGAGAGAGCAGTAAGGAGAGAGCAGTAGAGAGAGAGAGAGAGAGCAATAAGGAGAGAGCAGTAGAGAGAGAGAGAGCAATAAGGAGAAAGCAGTATGGAGAGAGAGAGAGCAATAAGGAAAGATCAGTAGGGAGAGAGAGAGAGCAATAAGGAGAGAATAGTAAGGAGAGAGCAGTAGGGAGAGAGAGAGAGCAATAAGGAGAGAATAGTAAGTGGAGAGCAGTAGGGAGAGAGAGAGCAATAAGGAGAGAATAGTAAGGAGAGAGCAGTAGGGAGAGAGAGAGAGCAATAAGGAGAGAATAGTAAGTGGAGAGCAGTAGGGAGAGAGAGAGCAATACGGAGAGAATAGTAAGGGGGGAGCAGTAGGGAGAGAGAGAGCAATACGGAGAGAATAGTAAGGGGGGAGCAGTAGGGAGAGAGAGAGAGCAATAAGGAGAGAATAGTAAGGAGAGATCAGTAGGGAGAGAGAGAGAGCAATAAGGAGAGAATACTAAGGAGAGATCAGTAGGGAGAGAGAGAGTGCAATAAGGAGAGAATAGTAAGGGCGGAGCAGTAGGGAGAGAGAGAGCAATACGGAGAGAATAGTAAGGGGGGAGCAGTAGGGAGAGAGAGAGAGCAATAAGGAGAGAATAGTAAGTGGAGAGCAGTAGGGAGAGAGTGAAATGTAAAGAGATATCAGTAAGGAGAGAGCAGTAAGGAGAGAGTAATAAGGAAAGAGTAGTAACGGAGAGGTAAAGAGAGAGAGAATCTATCTAAATTAAGCTCATTATGCTCCATTATTTCACCTTTCTAAAAATCCCGGACTACTCGTCTAATTAATTAATCTTATTACGCGGCTGTCATGTGATGTTTTTATCAAGCGGTCATATTTAAATACGATCACATGCTCATTAACACGACATTAATTAATTACAGTACTTAAGTAGAAACAGCAATGTGTTTTTTTTTCCTCTACGTATTCTTTAAATGTGTTCTGTGCATGCAGATGCAGATTTTAATAGTGACCAGAGGCGTAGCGAGGGTGGGGCGGGGGGTGCGGACCGCACCGGGTAACACCATTTAGAGGGGTGACACCAAGGCAACAATTGCAACATGTACAGAAGAAAAATGCTTTTTTTTGCCAGTTCAACTAATGATTAAAGTTAAATAGTCTTTTAAGTACAAATTGACAATTAATACAAGGGGTGGGGGTGACACAATGACGTAAACGTGAAAACGATAGTGAAAACAATGCTACATCCAACAATTTTATTAACAGACTTTAGATAAACATCGTTACTATTAAGTCTGCTGTGATTGAAGCTTATACACATACATGTACGCGTATGTGGCATATATTTAAATTTAATGTAATCCGATCTATATATATATATATATATATATATATATATATATATATATATATATATATATATATATATATATATATTTATATATATAGGCATATATATAGGCATATATATATATATGCCTATATATATATATATATGTATATATATATATATATATATATATATATATATATATATATATATATATATATATATATATATATATATATATATATATATATATACTTTGTTTCTAGGTGGGGGGGGGTGGGGTGACATCCGACATAGCGACTCCACCGGTAGTGACATTGCTAAATGATAACTTTTAAAAGACTTAATTTAACTAAAATATAAGCCAAATTTGGGACTTGGACTTCGTGGAAATATAAGAAAAATATTTTCAGAGATATTTTTTTTTTACTTATTTTAATATAAATCACGAATACCGAGCATTTGCCTCCCATGTGCTGCTTATCCTTGTATAAAAAAAAAAAACACGATAACTTCTCCCTTCATTCCCACCGTTTTGATAACAAAGTTTAGATAGCTGAGCAAACCATGCAGAAAACTCGGCCAAAATGTCACTTAAAAGGAAGCGAAAAATAAAAAAAAATTTGGCTTGAAAATACAGAACTTTGATCTGACAAACGGTTTGGTATTTTAACACCCCAGGAGATTGTGGGTCATCATACAGTCTGGGTGTAAATGTTATTAAACGCGTCTTTTTTTATTTTCCCAAATTTTAATTAATGAGGAGGTAACTCTAGCAGGTTGTGGAGACGTAATGAGAGGGGTTAGTTCAAGAGCAGTGGCATCGCCGTGCTGGTAATTGCCATAGTTTATCATTGTGTTGCTACAGACAATATTATTGTAACTGGAGACTTCTCAGATATGGAGTTATGCGCATGCGCTTTGAACCAGCAGTTCTCAACCTGTCGTACCTTTACCCCTTGAGGATTAATGGCGGATTATTTTTGTAAACAAGCATATTAATGGTAATGACGGGAAGATTTAAAACAGTTTAAAACGTTTATAGGGAAAACTTGTTTAAAATGTTTCGGTTTTTAGGGGTGTGGGTCTATATTCTAAACATCTTGCGTCGTAATTATTTGACAAACATTTTTCCCTTCTCCTCGCCATCATAATCCATCCTAAGGCATCACAAGGGGTGTAGCGAGAGGGGTGCGGGAGTGCGGACCTCACCGGGTGACACCATTTAGGGGTGGGGGTGACACCAAGACAAAATATCAAAATAAATACAGAAAAATTATAATTCCACTTAATTAAGTCATTAATTCGAGTGTTAAATAGTCTTTTAAGAGGTGCAAATCGAAAGTTTGAGAGGGGGGGGGGGTTGCAAATCGAAAGGTTGAGGGGTGGGGGTGGGGGTGCAAATCGAAAATTTAAAGTTTGTACCCGGGAAGGGTCGCTACGCCTCGGGGGGGGGGGGGGGGTGCCACCATTAAGTGCCGCACCGGGTGACACCCGACCTCGCTACTCCACTGGGCATCACACAACCTTTTCTAAATTGCAATTGTTTAATTTATGAAACAGAGACTTGTTTTTTTTTTTTTTGGGTTTTTTTCTGTTTTTTTTTAATACAGACCCAACCAGTCAGCTTTGGGCATTTTATAAGTTTGTATAGTGAATACGAAATAGCTGCTAAATTGGGTTTCAAGAAAATTGTGTGCAAAAGTCTTAAATCTTCCTGATTCACCCCTCTCACTTCTCATTATACATCGTCTGAAAGCTCATAACACCCCCCCCCCCCCCCCACACCTTATGTAAGTGACGTCATTATATAGACGACCCCCTAATCACTTATTTAAAATAAAAACGATTGTTTTTGTTTTCTCCGGGTTAAAGTGTAAGGCTATGTTTACAAAATACACACTCGAATCGTGAGGTAAGAAACAAATAAACACATTAAAAATCTTATAATAACTCATTAGTTTTATTATCTTTAAATAGCCATTTCTGATTTATATAGAAAAGCGTTAGGTAACTGGAACTTACCCTTCCAGAACTGACGGTTGCCTGTTACTGTGACTATGGATCGTTATGTAAGTGGAACGTACCTTCTCTGGCCTGTAGATAGCCTGTTACTGTGACCGCGGCATTTGAAGATATAGTCGATTCTACTTTTCCTGATTTTGAGTCAGGTATCCATTACAGCTGAGTGCGCTCAGGGTCGACGAACGGACTCGAGACCTTACATAAACTCGAGACACGAACACTCGACCACGGTGTCTAGAGCTGATGTGCAAATTTAAACATTGTAAATGGATCTATATTTAGTTAGGATTGACCACATACAAATAAGCAGGAAGAAAACAATTGAACCAAGTAATTTATTTGAATTCAACAAAATGTGTACCCATTGCCCCACATCATTAGTTGTCATCTTATCGCCTAACCATCTTACCATCATAACCTTCGTACCATCTGACCATCGTAACATCTGGCTATCGTACCATCTGGCTATCATATCATCCTAACATTTGTACCATCTCAAAATCTTATTATCTTACCACTATTATACCGAGGTCAGTGATACAGATTAACTCTACTTCATCTGCCCCATGTGACATGGGCACGGAAGGGAAAAGATGATGATTATAATAGAGGCTGGCGAAGGTAGGAGTTCCCTGAGTCTACACAGCCTTAAAGGGTACCTGGCTCGTGTTGGACAATAGTGAGGCCAGCATTGTAAAGTGCTGACCACAAATTCCTTTTTTTAAGCTGAGTATAAAGTAGCACATTTTAAACTCTTTATCTGCGCTATGTAGTTTAATACGCTAGAGTAAAGAGGACCTTACAAAACGTAAGATATCCATAACACTAACCCTAAAAAAATGTTCTAAAAGTATGGAAGTAATTACACCTTAATAAACCCTCATTATTTTCAAACAAAGCTTTGCAGTTTTGCCCTATAGAGTTTTCCCCCTCATTCTTATCTCCCTTAAATAAACAATCAGAAAAAAAAATATTGTTCTAAATCGAGATCAAAACACCCCAGTGGATAGAAAGAAAAACAAAACTCTTTTTTTTTTTATCCTTGACACGTAGACCCCGCCTTCTTCTTAAATCAAAGCCAATTTTTTGTGTTCAAACCTTTATTTAAAAAAACGTAAGTCTGACTTCATTAGTGCAATTTGGCAAGTTTGTTTTGGCTTCATGACATCATCAGCTGTTGCGCGTTGTGGTGTTTGATGTATAATTTATACTGGGATAGAAATGCCGAAACCTTAGAGGGAAGGTTACTTCCCTTTTCATTTTATTAGAGGGGAGGCTATTTGATATGTGTTTTATTCTGCTGTAAAGAGTCATCGTTATTAAATTTTATTTTCCCTTAATATCATCAAAGGTACTGCGTATATATATATATATATATATATATATATATATATATATATATATATATATATATATATATATATATATATATATATATATATATCAACTTGCTTATGTGAACAAATCTTTAGCAGCTGGGAACTTTATCACATCTACATTACATGCAGGCCCATAGCAAGTGCTATATTTAAACACAACATTTTCTTATATAATGAAATGAAAAATTTGATTCGTTTCATTTCGTATCGTTCTTGTTGAGATTGACGGTTTTTTTTTTACATTTATATGTTTATGTGTAAATAGAAATGCATTTAGGAACAAGTGGAAATGATATAATAGCTCTTTATGATACAGAGCCGTTTCGCGGGTCTGAAATTAAACAAACATTTGTTTCATATAAATTAGAAGGAAAAAAACGCTTCGTATTTTGAGAAAGGAAAAGCTTTTTAAAATAACAAAATAATTGGAAAATAAAATAAAAAAAGAATAAAATAATCTTAAAATAATTACATCTGATTAATTACTTCAATTCACATTGAACGGGGGAAAAGTAATTAGCGGTTTTTGCTTGCGACGTTAATTAAATAGGATCAAGATGTAGATGAATGGGCGGTCGAAAAATGGGTCATGGGTCAAATTACCCCCCCCCCCCCCACTCTACCGCGACGAGCCATTACCCAATCCTCTTCGTAGCTACTTAATTAATTATTCGTCATTAGCAAAAGTTCAGCATCAACATAATTATCAGCTCAATAGTATAGTAGGAACTTTGGTTCTTATTTTTCATTTATTTTATCACATAATCAAAGTCTCAGACCGGTGTCCCTACCCCCAATGCAACGCAAAAAAAAAATCCACCTCTACCCCATGTATTTGGGGAAAGGGGGGACATAAAATTTGTTTAGATGTGTATACTATTAAAGACATAATGCTAACGGTGATGGATTGCTGGTTATGGACTAACGGCAGACACATCTGTGAAGTGAGGGGGCGACAAATCTTTTTTTCTGCTGTGTGGAGCTTTAGTGCTGAGTCGGTGGGGATCGATTTGAGGAATCATTTCTAGCCGGTGCTGTTATTACAAGCGTGTGTGTGTGTGCGTGTGTGAGTATGTTCGTGTGTGTGTGCGTGTGTGTGTGTGTGCGTGTGCGTGTATGTTTGTGTGTGAGTGTGTGTGTGTGTGTGTGCGTGTATGTGTGTGTGTGTGTATCCATGCGTGTGTGTATGTTTGTGTATGTGTGTGTCTATATGTGTGTATGTGTGTGTATGTGTGTGTATGTGTGTGTCTGCGTACACACACTTAAATATTGAACAAATCTATAGCGCTGTCTTTATCGATGAGTAAACTACAGACAGATAAACAGGAGCAAAGATGAAGAGATAAATACAAACATACGACATAAAAAAGCGACACTGAAGGGAAGAGAGGTTCAAGGAGAAGAAGAAAGAAAGAGAAGATATAAAATTATTCAAATCAGGATCAAAGAGAATTTTGACACTTCCGGTAAAATGTCGGCACAGATACACACTCAGATACAATCAGATCCCATGAACACTCGCGCAAAACCCATCTTTTACGCGTCTTATGGTTGATTTCTTATGCCACGTCGGTTGATTCACTGGATAGCTACATACAATCTATCAACCCCCTCCCCTCAACCCTTACCCTCAACCCTTCCCCTCAACACCCTCCCCAATAACCCCCATACATAAAGAGCAA
Organism: Physella acuta; assembly: GCF_028476545.2. NCBI lineage: Eukaryota > Metazoa > Mollusca > Gastropoda > Physidae > Physella > Physella acuta. The sequence goes on from NW_026733064.1 coordinate 20,813, forward strand.
CATTACGTTGGTAACAGAAACCACATTTTTACCAACCCCCCTATCCAAACCAACACCCCCCTTTTCACCAGCGATGTTTCCCCAAATTAGCAACCACCTTTTAACCAACCCCATTTCCCACCAAACCACCCCCCGCCCCACTTTTCACATGCGAACCTGTCCCCAAATTAGCAACCACCTTTTTTACAAACAAACCCCCACACCATCGACCCCCTTTCTTACGAGCCGATTTCCCCATAAGCAACTCTGGTGTCACAAGCAACACCCAACCCCAGCAACCCCTTTCTCAGAAGCGAACCACCAAACAAGCTGCCCCCCCCCCCCTTATCACAACCCAGTTAAACACCAGCTGCTTGCCCCCACCCCCCTTCTCCCAACAAAACAAACGCTTACCCACCATCCTCTAACTTAGCACCATACTACCCTCCAACCCCCTATCATCCACCTCCCACCCCATCCCCTGACCATGAATCCCGGCAGAAATACATTTTTCACTGGACACTGTATCTTATAGCATCGACACTTTAGCGGTTAGTAGCTGTAGAGCTGGGGTGAGTGTAGTGGCGTAGGGGTGTGGGGGGGGGGGGGGGTGAGGGAGAGATCCACCAACAGAAAGTGGGATCTATCAAAATACATCAACATGACAGTGTGCACATGTTATATAAAAAGCTTTTAGTGACCAAACCAGATTAGCTTGGGATTAGAGATAGGGGTAAATTGGGGAATGATTAAAAAAAGAGGATGGTGGTATGGATTACGTTTAGGATAAAGGATTTATAAAATATTTTCCTGACCGAACTAGATTAGTTTGGGATTAGGGATAGAGAAGATTGGGGAAGGATTTAGAAAAAGGGGATAGTGGAATGGATTAAGTTTAGGATAAAGGATTTATACAATATTTTCCTGTAGGAACCAGATTAGTTTGGGATTAAGGTAGAAGGGATTTGGGAATAATTTAGAAAAAGGGATGGCGGTATGGATAAAGTTTAGGATAAAGCCAATAAATGGAGTGAAAAAAATATGATGGGGGGTGGTAAACAAGGAAATGGGTAGTGTGGGATAAGTTTAAATAAAAAGTTGCAATGGTGTCAGATTCGCTGAAGTAGGGGGGGGAAGGGGGGGCAGAGCAGAGAAGATTCTCGTATGTTTATCTTCTCCAAAGAATCAAACAAAAGCCAAGTGAAATTTACAATGACCCGAGAGTTTTCCACACGCAGAAAAAAAAACGTTAGGGGGGGGGGAAACAATGATAAGACGATGCCAGGAAACAGATGCCAGATGCACGTGCTGTTGTTCCATCTCAGTTTTAACTGTAGCAAACTTTGACCTTACAAAAACGAGAATCTCGCGGTATTTTTTTTTATTTAATTTTTTTTTTACAAAGACGAGACGACAACTTGGAGATTGGTATTTGATTGAGATCCATTGTGTACTTGATTGCAGTAAAAATATTTTCTTCATATTCCGATAGGATTTTAGTTTCGTTTTAATTTCTTTTAAGCTTCACTATAGGTACATTACGACATAACCATACCAAAACAAAGAGAAGTTATTGGTTTAAGTTTAAATTTTAGCTGGTTGATGTCATTCTCTGTGATAATTTTAAGAGTCCTCTTTCCTATTTTAAATATATTTAATAATGGTTTTTTTTAATGTTCTTCATTAAGGGCCTAGAAATTATTTTAAAAATTTGGTTTTGTGGATATTATACTTGTCTAAAACAGAACATTCTCGAATAGTGCAAGGATTTTTAAAAACATTTTCTTTAAAGTTTTTACTGTCGACAGCTTTCACGAAGCATCAGAGCTAAACCTTGTATTGGCTGTTAATGAGTACTCAACATTAGTTGGTGGTCGATAAATATTATGTGGACATTCTGTTATAATACACAATCCTAAAGTGCTGGAGACACATCACGTGAACTCTACTTCACCATGCCAAGAGGAATCAGCCATGGGATATCGCCTTTATAACATTCTTAGTTTATTCTTATTTTAATTTTTTTACTTCAGATTTTTAATGAAACAAAATCTAAAGAGTATATTTTTTAAAAATTAAATTACATTGTTTTTGGTAATTATTTCTTTTAGCAGCTAATGTCATGTTTTTCATATCTAGACTTCTTACTTTAAAAACAAATGGTTTATTTATAGGTGTTATTTTTATGTTATCTCCTAAACCCGCATTCCTCCACAACCCTCGTGTCTATTTTTAGCACCTAAGCCAGCATTTGAACGCCATTATTCGGTTCTCCGTACGCAATGATTCGCTTAGCGCGTCGAGTCGTGGATTTATTGTCCAGCTCCAGAACGTCTGAGTGGGGTCACCCGATGGCCGGCCCTGACATTTTCCATTTGTTGATACTGCTTTATGTGTTTTATAGCGCAATTTTCTTTGTGGACACCAAGAGGAGAAAAAAATATTAGTAGCGTTTGCGGAGTTTCCCGATTGATGGATAATCGCCCTTTAGGTAGTTCCCATAACTCTCAAGCATTTATGGACAGTTTCGTCCCTCTCTCGCACATAAAATGTTTTTTTTTCTTCACTGGGGTAATATTAATTGGCCTATCGTTAGTATTGATAGATCGATTTGAAGTTCTTTAAGTGTTTTTACTAGTCTGGTAGCTATGGGAATGATACACTTTGGGTTTAGATTTTTTTTTTTAGAATTTTATGTTTTGTTTTAAGGTTTTTGTTGTTTTTCTTTTCTTTTTTTTTCTGTTGGTATTTTCTCTCCCCACTTGTCATTTTTCTTTCTACTGTAAGTACAAGCTTGCACGCTTTAGCTTAGAGAAATTGATCATCAAACAAGGGGTCGGCGTGGTCGGGCTTGTAGAGCTCACGGTTGCTTAACCGAAGAGTCCCGAGTTCGAATCCCTGGCCAGATGATGGAACAATAATTCCATCTAGGAGAGATAACTCTAAATAAAAGTCATACTTACAGCTGACTTGTAGTATGTTCTTTATATTAATAGTAAAAGATACATCCTATTAATTACATGGTTTAAGCTTTATCGTTTTAATATCAAGCTCGTTGGACAAAAAAAAAACGAAACCTTTTAACATTACTTTGATTCGTCACGACCTGAAATAACCCATTTAGGTCGGAGATGTTAACATAACTGTTTATGATAGTCCTTCGATTTTTTTTTTACTTCAACGTAACGGTCTTGTTTGCGTATAACTTGTATAAAAATCTGTTTGAGTGTGGGGGGAAAGGGACTATTTATTTCTTGGGCTGTTTGTTATAGAAGTGACGTCACCGGTTTATTTATCGCCGAATTTTAGGTGTGTGACGTCAGCGAGGGTGAGTGAAATGTTGTGTGGGCACATCTTGAGTGATGAATTATGAGGTTATGTGTTGAGTGATGAATTATGTTGCTGTACCTTGAGTGATGTATTATGTGATTATATCTTGTGATGAATTATTTGGTTATATCTTGAGTGATTAAAACTTAAGGGATGAATTTTATAGCTAGCCTACATGTTGAGCGATGAATTCTGTTACTATATCTTGAGTGATGAATTATATGTCTACATCTTTAGTGATGAATATATGTCTAAATCTTGAGTGATGAATTCCGCGGCTATATCTTGAGTGATGAATTATGTGGCTACATCTTGAGTGATGAATTATAAGGCTACATCTTCAGTGATCAATTATGCAGCTATATCCTGAGTGATGAATTCTGTGACTATATCTTGAGCGACGAAATATGTGGCTGCATGTTGAGTGATGAATTATGTGATTATATTTTATGTTATGAATTATTTTGCTACATTATGTGATGTATTATGTGGCTATAACTTGGATAGTCAAATATTTGGCTACATTGGGTGATGTGTTATGTGAATGATGAAATAGGCCTATTTGACTACATTGAGTGGTGTATTAAAACTACAACATCGTGCTTGTGAGCTCACTACAGCAGCAGACGACGAATGTAAATCTGTGTCGCGACACACCTCTGGGACCTTAGGACACAATGCGACACAATGAAATAATGGAGAGACACAACGACACATCAGGCTTCAGGACACACTAGAGCAATTTGATTGGAGGCAGTGGAGTTATTGGAGTAGTGTACCTCTGAGTGACCCTGAGTCATAAATTTGAAGGGAACAGAGTCAGGGGCGTCAGTCTCATCTTTTCTTGGCCCACAACAAGCGTCAGCGACAACCGTGACTCCGTGTTGACAGGGCTAGAATATAAATAAAGAGTCAGTGTAGGCAATAATAGATCGCGTTGGTCAACAGAAACAATTGAGACAGTATCATATTTCTCAAACCCTGTCCTCAACGCCCTCCCACCCCCCTCCCCCAACCACATAGTCCCTAACCCTCCAGCGAATGAATAGCCCACACTTCAACATGTCGTAAAATTTCTTGATAAATTTCTCATTCCACTGACATAGTCCATTTGTCTCCGAATGACCATCCCCCTAAACCTCCCCGCACCCCCTCCTCCGCTTGACCAGCCCATATATCACCCCCCAGCTCACCTGGACCGGAGCTACCATTTGTCCGGCTTTTCAGACGTGTAAAGTCGGCTTTACCTGGGCTGTCGTGACGTCGGCTTTACCTGGGCTGTCGTGAAGTCGGCTTTACCTGGGCTGTCGTGACGTCGGCTTTACCTGGGCTGTCGTGACGTCGGCTTTACCTGGGCTGTCGTGAAGTCGGCTTTACCTGGGCTGTCGTGACGTCGGCTTTACCTGGGCTGTCGTGACGTCGGCTTTACCTGGGCTGTCGTGACGTCGGCTTTACCTGGGCTGTCGTGAAGTCGGCTTTACCTGGGCTGTCGTGACGTCGGCTTTACCTGGGCTGTCGTGAAGTCGGCTTTACCTGGGCTGTCGTGAAGTCGGCTTTACCTGGGCTGTCGTGACGTCGGCTTTACCTGGGCTGTCGTGACGTCGGCTTTACCTGGGCTGTCGTGAAGTCGGCTTTACCTGGGCTGTCGTGAAGTCGGCTTTACCTGGGCTGTCGTGAAGTCGGCTTTACCTGGGCTGTCGTGACGTCGGCTTTACCTGGGCTGTCGTGACGTCGGCTTTACCTGGGCTGTCGTGAAGTCGGCTTTACCTGGGCTGTCGTGACGTCGGCTTTACCTGGGCTGTCGTGACGTCGGCTTTACCTGGGCTGTCGTGACGTCGGCTTTACCTGGGCTGTCGTGACGTCGGCTTTACCTGGGCTGTCGTGACGTCGTCGGCCACAGCGTAGGGATTTATGACAGGTGAGAGAAATGATGTATACGTCACAGCCCTGTCTCCGACGGGAGAATGGAAGTTGCCAGGACAATTAATTTGACCACAATGTCGTTTGCACTTACTAGCCTCAAGTATACCTACATTAACTTTCACTCAGACGAAATGTATCTCAATACAGTTGTATAAAACACATTAGATGAACGTCCTGAGATATGCGTCACCTAGAAAACATAAATCCAAACATAAGGGCTATTCATAATAAACACATAAATATGAATATTTATACACACACACACACACACACACACACACATATATATATATATATATATATATATATATATATATATATATATATATATATATATATATATATATATATATATATATATATATATAATTAAGGGACATTTTGTTTTTGAAACAACATGTCTTAAAGGTATTTCAATTATTTATTTTGACGGGATATTTAGGAATGAAGTGTTTAGGCTAGGCGTACGTTGTTAGGTCACTGCATAATCCGTTGGCCAAATATTTTTTTTTTAATCCGGTGTTCGTTAAAACGGTAGATCCTTACATGTATGCCCGTTAAGCGCTGGGAATGTATAACCCGTATCACGTGATTTACGTCAACAAACAAGATTACCCAGAAATCTCTCCATCTCATTAGCATTCAGGCTTTGTGTCAGGATTAAAATTAAGTGGTCACTGATTATCGCCCTTGACATTCCTTAATTTTTGTGCCTGCCTAAAAAAAAAATTTTAAACTAATTTTGAATGCATGTTCTAATTGCAACTTAACGTCCGTTATCCCATTCCCACCCCACCCCTTGACCTCATCTGAAATTATTAATTACGTAATAGTATCTTGATTGAAAAAATATATATATATAACATAAGATTATTACTAAAGTAAATAAATCATTAATTAGGTTTTCTATTAACTACCTAATTAATTAAGTGAATAAAAACCTTACAGGTACGTTATCACTAATTACCTGTATTTTTTAAATTTATATTTCTTACAATATTTTCCTTATAATGTGTTACCGTTAGATAGGTCAAAGAAACAACAGGAAGAAAAAAAAAACTAATGTGTTACAACAAAATTGTTAATTCAGCTCATTAAATAATAATAATAATAATAATAATAATAATAATAATAATAATAATAATAATAATAATAATAATAATAATAACTCTAAATAAATCTAAACAAATAATCCATCTTAATTTTTCACAAAAGTTAAAGAAAAATACAATTAAATAAACCGGGAGTGATCTCCCCTAAAACTTTCTCAAATATTTTTATATAACACTACGTGGGATGGCAACTCGGAAAATAGACATGATTTCTAATTACTTAAACTTTTAAAAATAGAATAGAATCTCGTAGAAAAAAAGAATTGCGCACCAAGCGAACGCCAAAAAAAAATATGCATAATAGTGCGGAATATTATTAGTACTTTATAAATTTACATGCGTTTTTGCGAAATTGAAAATAGCGTAAATTACTACTTCCGGTCAACGGAAATTACTCAAAATTTAATAAAAGCTAGAGAATTAGATCTTTTACTTACATGTGAAATTTTATTTATCTATCTTGAATAGTACTCAAGTTATAGGCTTTTGAAAAATTCAAAGTAAAAAAAGTACCACTTCCGGTTATCGGAAATCGCTGAAAAGTTTATCAGGATCTACGATTTTGATAAAATACTTATATATGAAATTTTATCAACCTAGCTGTAACGGTACTCAAGTTATCGTGTTTACACACACACAGAGACAGACACACACACAGACATACGGTCAAGATTGCAAAATTATGTTTTTCCGTATCAGTGAGGTGTAAAACGTGGAGATTTGCAAAAATCTCGTTTTTTTTTTTATTTTTGCACGATTACAAGACTTTCTCTACACTTCGTATATACGAGAAAGTAAAAATTAGAGAAAAATGCGAAACAGCAAACAAGGATTATGAAGGTTTAGTTAATTACAGTAAGGTTTTTTTTATCGATCGTTTACTCCGACTTCATCCTTTTTCATTCGGTGTTTGCTTCCATAGCCTTTTTCTACCCTAGAATCATCTACAAGAAAGTAGATTTGTTTTTATCTTTTAGGAGTTACCTCGTCTAGATGGGTCACTGTGTCTCACCTTCCCAAGATCCGAACTCGGAATTTTTAGAGTTAGCCATCATCAACTCTCTCACCTGACGACGAACCCAAAAAAACTTCTGCATTTATGTATTTATGTATTTATGTAGGTAGCCACGCGAAGACGCAAAAATAGAATATGTATTGAGAGTCGGCGGCATGAGAGTCACCGATATGAGAGTTACCGGTATGAGAGTCACCGACAGGAGTCACTGATATGAGAGTTATTGGCAGGAGCCACCGGTATGAGAGTCACTAATATGGGAGTCACTGGCATGTGATTCACCAACAAAAGAGTCAAGACATGAGTCACCGTCAGAAGAGTCACTGGCATGAGAATCGCCGCTTAGAGTCACCAACTTTAGAGTCACCGGCATGTGATTCACCGGCAAGAGAGTCACGACACGAGTCACCGTCAGGAGAGTCACCGTATTGAGGGTCACCGGTATGAGAGTCACCGGCATATGAGTCACCGGTATAAGAGTAACTGGTATAAGAGTCACCGGTACAAGAATCACCGACATTAGAGTCACCGGCATGAGAGTCACCGGTATTAGAGTCACCGTTTTTAGAATCGCCGTCAAGACAATCGCTGAGAGGGTAACGCATGTCGGTGTTAGCTTAAGCTCAGCTCTCGCCTTGTTTGTGTTTGTTTTCGGTCTTTTTTTGTCGTTTTATTCAATGAGCGTTGGTTGTGTTTCGCTCTTTTCTTGTCGTCCGATTCAATGACCGTTGGTTGTGTTTCGGTCTTTAGGTGTTGTTTTACCCAATAACAATTTAGATACAGACTCGTCTTTGTAAAGGGAGACAACCCAGTGGAACAAAAAGACAATATGGTGTTGATCCGACGAAGACCTCTGGCCGAAACTCAATTTAATTTAGTTTGTTTTGTTTTGTTTTTGTTTTGTGGGTTTTTTGTGTTCTTTTATTAAAATTTTAACACTACCTTTATTGTATGTGTAATTTTTTTCAATTAAAAAATGCATTTTTTGTACTGTAGTATTCTAAAATTAGATCGACTAATCAGTAGGAATTCTGTGAACAAGTTCGGAACGATTTGATCGTGTGTGGGATTAGGGTGAGTGGCTTAGTTACCTACCCAGCCTTAAAATATAACAATTTTGGGAGGAACATTGTATATATGTGTATGTGTGTGAGAGAGAGAATGAGAGAGAGAGAGAGAGAGAGAGATGGATAGAAAGAGAGAGAGAGAGAGATATATATCGGGTCTGATAATACGACAACGTAGGTGGCCTTTATGAATTAGATCTAGTAAGGGAAACTACTCTCGACGAATGCCAGAGGCAAATAAAAAAAGTCTTCTACTACCCAAGTCGTATTATTAACCTTGATTCATTTACTTGAATATTTAATCAGAGATTATTTACACTCCAAGTGTGGGGAACTTCGATTCTTTACCGTTACACGGTACCGTTTGCGGTCGACTATCATTATCTATAATTAGTGTCCACAAATTTGGAGGAATATTCTTGTTAGGGCTAGGGTTATAGCTTGGATTAGCACGCGCTCAGATGACTGATAGTAATACTTTAGGTCTAATAAAGAACACCATTGAAGTAATGCTAACATTAATTTGTAAAAATGTTTTACTAAAACTGCACATCCCTTTATAATTAAAAGTTTTAAAAAGCGGCTTTGCAAATGCTTAGGTTATTCCAAATGTATGATTTCGTTTTCATCACAATAAATTTCTACATTCACAATCCTTCCCTACTAACCCAACCCAACCCAACCTAATCCACACCCACCCAACCCACCCCCACCCCTACCCCAACCCACATCATACCAACATACCTCTACTTGCCCAACCTCTACCCAAGCCACCTCCACCCAACCCAACCCACCTTTAAACCCCTCTCTACCAAACTCTCATCTAAACCTCCCTCTACCAACTCTCCTCTCCTCTACCCAACCTCCCCCCTTATTAGAACAACCTACAACTGTATCACCCCTCCCCCCTTATTAGAACAACCTACAACTGTATCACCCCTCCCCCCTTATTAGAACAACCTACAACTGTATCACCCCTCCCCCCTTATTAGAACAACCTACAACTGTATTACCCCTCCCCCCTCTTAGAACAACCTACAACTGTATCACCCCTCCCCCCCCCCCATAGAACAACCTACAACTGTATCACCCTCCCCCCTTAGAACAACCTACAACTGTATCACCCGCCCCCCCCCATAGAACAACCTACAACTGTATCACCCTCCCCCCTTAGAACAACCTACAACTGTATCACCCTCCCCCCCCCCTTAGAACAACCTACAACTGTATCACCTTCCCCCCCCATAGAACAACCTACAACTGTATCACCCTCCCCCCTTAGAACAACCTACAACTGTATCACCCTCCCCCCCCATAGAACAACCTACAACTGTATCACCCTTCCCCATAGAACAACCTACAACTGTATCACCCTCCCCCCTTAGAACAACCTACAACTGTATCACCTTCCCCCCCCCTTAGAACAACCTACAACTGTATCACCTTCCCCCCCCCCCATAGAACAACCTACAACTGTATCACCCTTCCCCATAGAACAACCTACAACTGTATCACCCTCCCCCCTTAGAACAACCTACAACTGTATCACCCTCCCCCCCCCTTAGAACAACCTACAACTGTATCACCCTCCCCCCCCCTTAGAACAACCTACAACTGTATCACCCTCCCCCCCCCCCTTAGAACAACCTACAACTGTATCACCTTCCCCCCCCATAGAACAACCTACAACTGTATCACCCTCCCCCCTTAGAACAACCTACAACTGTATCACCCTCCCCCCCCCTTAGAACAACCTACAACTGTATCACCTCCCCCCCCCATAGAACAACCTACAACTGTATCACCCTCCCCCCTTAGAACAACCTACAACTGTATCACCCTCCCCCCTTAGAACAACCTACAACTGTATCACCTCCCCCCCCCCCCCCATAGAACAACCTACAACTGTATCACCCCCCCCACAGAACAACCTACAACTGTATCACCTCCCCCCCCCCCATAGAACAACCTACAACTGTATCACCCTCCCCCCCCCCCCTTAGAACAACCTACAACTGTATCACCCCCCCCCTTAGAACAACCTACAACTGTAGCACCCTCCCCCCCTTAGAACAACCTACAACCGTATCACCCTCCCCCCTTAGAACAACCTACAACTGTATCACCCTCCCCCCCCCATAGAACAACCTACAACTGTATCACCCTCCCCCCTTAGAACAACCTACAACTGTATCACCCTCCCCCCCCCCATAGAACAACCTACAACTGTATCACCCTCCCCCTCTTAGAACAACCTACAACTGTATCACCCTCTCCCCCATTAGAACAACCTACAACTGTATCACCCTCCCCCCCCCATAGAACAACCTACAACTGTATCACCCTCCCCCTCTTAGAACAACCTACAACTGTATCACCCTCTCCCCCCTTAGAACAACCTACAACTGTATCACCCCCCCACCAATAGAACAACCTACAACTGTATCATCCCCCCCCTTTAGAACAACCTACAACTGTATCACCTCCCCCCCCCATAGAACAACCTACAACTGTATCACCCTCCCCCCCCCCTTAGAACAACCTACAACTTTATCACCCCCCCCCCCATAGAACAACCTACAACTGTATCACCTTCCCCCCCCCCCATAGAACAACCTACAACTGTATCACCTTCCCCCCCCACAGAACAACCTACAACTGTATCACCTTCCCCCCCCCCATAGAACAACCTACAACTGTATCACCTTCCCCCCCCCCCCCCATAGAACAACCTACAACTGTATCACCCTCCCCCCTTAGAACAACCTACAACTGTATCACCCCCCCCATAGAACAACCTACAACTGTATCACCTTCCCCCCCCCCATAGAACAACCTACAACTGTATCACCTTCCCCCCTTCCCCATAGAACAACCTACAACTGTATCACCCTCCCCCCCTTAGAACAACCTACAACCGTATCACCTCCCCCCCATAGAACAACCTACAACTGTATCACCTTCCCCCCCCCCATAGAACAACCTACAACTGTATCACCTCCCCCCCCCCATAGAACAACCTACAACTGTATCACCTTCCCCCCCATAGAACAACCTACAACTGTATCACCTTCCCCCCATCCCATAGAACAACCTACAACTGTATCACCCCCACCCTTAGAACAACCTACAACTATATCACCTTCCCCCCCCCCCCATAGAACAACCTACAACTGTATCACCCCCACCCTTAGAACAACCTACAACTGTAATACCCCCCCCCCCTTAGAACCACATACAACTGTATCACTCCCCCCCCCCCCCAACAAAGTATCCCACAAATATCGCCCAGGCACAAAGCTGATCCCCGGTGTAACACCTAGTTAGTGTGATGTCAATATTTGCCCCTGTCTCTCTCCCGGCGTGTGTTCTCTCCCCTTTCTCCACAAAACTATACAGGACTAGGATTATTCAAGGGGGGAGAGCTGGACGGGGGTAGGGATTAGGCGGGATTAACTAGCGGCCAGTGCCTTCTGATCATGCTAACCACTTTGATTCGTCCTTGACCTAGGTTGAGTTACGTGATCGTCCGGTCATTTGTGATGTTAGCCCTTAACGATGCTAATTGTGGACTTTGTGTTTTCTTACGTTTTAAATCCCGTCTGCCGCTCGCTGTAACTCCCTTGATGCTGCGGTTTTAAATAGAACAAAGTCAACGCGCATGCGTTAAAAACAATAAAAAAAAATATGTGTAGCCCTTTAGTAAAAAGTGCCTTTCTTGGTCTGTTTCATATTAAATTATTTTTTTTTTCTGAAATGTCTTGGTTTGTTGCGTTCGTTTTATTCAATTTCGTTTTCCACTTTCCATGGTTAGTTTCGTTTTTTTTTTTAATGTCATGGTTACTTTCGTTTAATTCAGCTTTATAAAAAAAAAAAATTTAGTGGGTGAATCACCTATAAATACAAAAAGTATTAAAATAATTTTTTAAAGGATTAATTTTTTTTCTATTTCAAATTACTTGCCCAAAACGATTTTGTTAGAATTATTTCTACCTTTTTTCCTTTGATGGTTTCAATCACTGATTTTTCTCCAGGGGTAAAGGGGGGGGGGGGTGTGGGGGGGGGGGGCGTTCTTAAAATTGCCCGGGGCACGGGTGCTTGTTAAAAGTATATATTTCCTATATACATTTTATTTTGTTCGTCCGTGGGAGGGGTAGTCGACATGCCCCGGGGGAGGGAAGGGATGCCTGAAACAAACTCTATTTCTATTTCTTTTTTTTTTTCACTTCACGTAGGAGAAGCGGCTAGATAGGAACCTTAGTCGTGTTTATGTTGGTACATGAAACTATTTTTAGAATCAGCTTTGTTTTGATATCCACCAAACCATGGCCGTATATTTTCTTTTTATGTGTCGACGTTTGTGATTGGATAACAAAGTCACGTGTGGTACCAGCCGTAAAAACCTTCCGCTAGCTAATCCGCCCCAGGATCCATCGCAATAGGGTCAGAGGTTAGGATTGCAAGATCTCATATCCATACTTTCATCTAGATAGTAATACATAGCACAGCTTCATGAAAGAGCCAGGGAGAAAATGGGTTTATTAAACTATTTCATTTAGGGGTTGACTATTCTATAATAATTTTTATTTTAAAAAAGTTATTATTACGTTACGCTGTAACTAATTAAAAAAAAATTACTTATTCTTACATATTCTTTTTTTATTTTTAAGTTACAATACTCAGTGGCGTCGTTACGTCAGGTGTCACCCCCCTCCCCAATTTTATCTGTAAATTTTGCATTTGGTGTAAACCCACTCCCCCGGTAAAATCTTTAAAGTGTTCACATTTAATACGAATGTATGATGTTTATCTGTAGTCAGTTGTTAATACAGCTGGGTTTAGCATTGTTTTCTCTATAGTTGCATGTTTACGTCATGTTGCCATCCCGTCGTGCCCCCCCCCCCACCCCCCCCCCCCCCCCCCATGTGGCGATTATCATTATGTACTTAAAATATTTTTAACTCCTAATTAACCATTTATTGAACTGGCTAAAACATAATTTTTCTAAATATCCTGCACATTTTTACTTGGTGTCACCCCCTAAAATGTGTCACCCGGTGCATTATGTACCCCCGCTCCCGCCTCGCGACGCCTCTGCAATACGTTGTTGAGATATGTAGAAAACAAAGGGGGGGGGGGGGGCTGATGAGCAACACTTTGTTTTGCCTGTATAATTTTAGACCAAATGGGCGCCATAAAAATTGTTTCATTGCGTGTTTTACCTAAGGGTTCTGTTTTACTCTATAAACTTTAAAGTATTTCTTGGTTGTTGTTTTTTTTAAATCCCAGAGCTATGTTTCAATGTGGTTGAAAATTAGAAAGGCGATTTATTTAATAGTGATGTTAATGTTAGTGGGCATTGGCCAGATATCTATTTATAGCAAACAATTTCGGACTTCGAATTTTTTAAATCTTTTTTTAAAAACTTGGACGCATTTCTCCCTTTCCCATTGTAAAAAAGACCATATTAGAAGTCCCAGAATGGCTGTATAACGTCACGAGATTGTAAGTTACGGCGACAAAAGCGTCAGGTCCCTTGTCTTCGGACATGCGTCCCACCCTTCCAAAACAAAGCCCACGCGCGGGCGCAATCAGACGATATCTGCTAAAGACAATCCCCAGGACGTCTGCAAATTTTTATAGCTGATCAGAAACCCATGCAGCAGACGGCAGCAGTATCGTAGAACGGAGCAGACGTAAGCCCGGGTGTTTTGGCGCGCGGATGGGTTCAATTATCTCCCCTTGTTCTGGAGTTGTTTGGTGCATGTAAAAATGTCAGACGGGGTCCCGGGTGTTTTTCCCGCGCGAAATTTTATGGGGGCGTTAGTAAACAAAACAAAAATTGTTTTCAATTTTAGGATTCTGATTGATTTATGCGGTTCAAGGGGAGTAATTTTGTTCGTGATTGATTTAAATTAAGCAAAGGAAAGAAAGTGTAGATTTTTTTACAAAACGTTCTTTGGAAAAGGAGATCAGAAGATTAGTTAGTCGCGATAAACTTCCATCAACAAGATTGGCGTGCAAATAGTTGTAAAGCTAAACGGAATATGTCAAATATGGAACTTCGTGAAGTGTCACTATGATACAAAGGGTAGACTTTTTACAAAACATACTTTCGAATAGGAGATAAGATCATTGGTAAGTAGCGACGAACTCTCATCAATAAGTATGAGGTGCAAATGTTCCTAAAGCTAAACGGAATATGTCAAATATGGAAAATTCTGGAACTTGTTGAAATGCCATTTTGATACAAAGATGGAACTAGTAAGTAAAACGGAGATTAGTGAAGGACAGAGAAAATAACTGCAGATATGGAAAACAGTATGGTGGTCGAATGGTAGTGCATACGACTGCTAATCAGGAAGTCCCGTGTTCGAATTTGGGTTCAAGTCCGTGGAATGCCTCTGAGTCCACCCAGCTCTGATGGGTACCTGACTCACGTTAGGGAAAGTAAAGGGCATAGTGTTGACCACACTAAGCCTTCATATGCCGAGGTCTCAGAAACAGGTAAACTCTACTTCACCTGTCGCTGGAATCATCAGGTTCCTAAAGGAACTTTAATTTACTATGAAAAGAGTGGTTCATGACATACGAAGCGGGAAGAAATAATTCACATATTGAAAACAGTGAACAATGTAAGTACATGGAATGTATTAACAAAAATAGACAAGGCGAATAAATGACAGATATTGGAAAAAAAAACTGGAACTAATTAATTGGCAACGGGGATGGGTTCAATTAAGTGGTGTCGGAGTCCACCCGCTCTGATGGGCAGCTATGTCACGTTAGTGGGAAACAATGGCGGCTGGGCATAGTGCTGACCACAGTGCTGACCACACTATCCATTCATGTGCCGAGGTCACCGAAGCAGATGAACTCTACTTCATCTGCCCCATGTGTCATGGGCACGAACGGGAAATGATGATGAATTAACAGTGGCAAATAATTGACAAAAAAATCACCATCAAATCCTTAAGATCATTATGTTAGCTCATAACTTTAACAAAATAAAAATGATAATTATTTGTTATATAAAAACGACATAAACCTAGGATAGGGATTTTGCAGATGAAGTAGGGTTCATGCAATTTTTTACCTCGGCATATGAAGGGACACTTTGCCCGGCCGTCTTTAGTTTCTACAACTTAAGTTTCGAACTCGTGACTTTCGGTTTAGCAGTCTAGCTCTCTACCGCTTAGGCCACGCCGCCCCATAATTTGATGAACAGATGGAGACTAAAAGATGAGATGGCGAGTATAGATAAAACGGCTAGTTCAAGGATTCCACTGAGCGCATACTCAACAATAGGGCTGGTTCTACGGCTCAATAAAACCTACATAAGCCATACAACTGGTTGGTGACCTACTTACCAGCCCTATTACAACAATACTTTTTTTTCTTGTATTTTAAGAGCTCGCCGTTCCTCACACAGTAAACTAAGTTGCTTCCCTTTACCTCATCCATAATCTCAGCTTTCAAATTTTCCTCTCCCTCAACAACTCGCATATTTATTACCTCCCCTCCAAGTTTTATTACCTCCCCTTACAAGACAGCAAAAAAAAAAAAAAAAAAAAAAAAAAAAAGAAACGAAACTGCGGCCCTTACACCAAACAGTTACAAGGGAAACGATCCTCGATAAACATCACACTTGTAGACAACTCAACAACTCCAATGTCTATGATGGCAACCTCATAATTTGACAGTCTCAAATTTCTCATCGAGTTAAGACGGAGCGGGCCAGATGCCAGAATTCGCGTAATTACTTGACATGAATGAAACGGGTTGAAATTGTTCCCTTCTTCGTCGCACGCTGCGCACTCTACTCCTGTAATTGTTTCATCTTCAAGACTCCGGTCCGATTTTTTAAATATTTTTTTTTAAAAGCACAACACTTATGATTGGGAAATAACACAAGCGCTTCGGTGAGTTCGTATTCACATTGAGTTTACACCGCTTTGCCCATGCGTAGTTTCAAGGGGGCAAGGGAGATCACTCTCAAGCAATATTTTAAACAAGAGTTACTTACGATTCTTCCTGAGCCAGGCTAGGCCATCCATCTAAGGGCCCGTGACTCTAATCCATCATACCATTTGTTTCATCAGCCAGCTACCAACAACGTAACTACATCCTATACCCCACATTCCTATCTATATTGCTTAGGATAAAGATAATTTGAAAAAAAAATTCACCAGTTGTCGCAATCATTTAGAGTTAAAACTTTATTCTCGTGGATTAGTTTGTAATCCCCCTCAGTTTTTAACGTCTTGGCACTTGCAAATCCTATGTTTTTTGTGAGGCTTATGGGATTATGCTTTATTCAAAATAATTGTATTTAAAGAATCATTCTCAAAAGTTATTATTTTTACCTATTTCTGTCTTTGTTTTCCTTTTCTTAAAGAAGAGGACGGAAGGACGAGGAAAGGTTTCAATGCACTGTTGGCGATTGTTTATAGACATTCTGTCAGAGGTTTCGATTAGATTGCATATACTAGGTGGTGTGTAGGACAATCTTCAAATAGACTTTTAAGGCCATTTTTTCATGCGCATTTATACCTTGGTGGGGTTTGTTTACATTTTTTTGGGTTAAATGGAGAATGGCCAGTGTCTCTCAGAAGTGGCCTGTTATCCTCAAAAGTGGCCACATGTCCTGAAATAGGTGACCTGATGGACCTATTGCTGACATAAGGGGCCAATATTGGACTTATGTACATATTGATGACATAAGGGGCCAATATTGGGCGAATGGACATATTGACGACATAAGGGGCCAATATTGGACGAATGGACATATTGATAACATAAGGGGCCAATATTGGACTTATGGACATATTGATGACATAAGGGGCCAATATTGGACTTATGGACATATTGATGACATAAGGGGCCTATATTGGACTTATGGACATATTGATGACATAGGGGCCAATATTGGACTTATGGACATATTGATGACATAAGGGGCCAATATTGGACTTATGGACATATTGTTGACATAAGGGGCCAATATTGAACGAATGGACATATTGATGACATAAGGGGCTAATATTGGACGAATGGACATATTGATGACATAAGGGGCTAATATTGTAAGAATGGACATATTGATGACATAAGGGGCATATTTGGACTCATGGACATATTGATGATATAAGGGGCCAGTATTGAACTTATGGACATATTGATGACATAAGGGACCAATATTGGAATTATGGACATATTAATGACATAAGGGGGCAATATTAGACTTATGGACATATTAATTACATAAGGGGCCATTATTGGACTTATGGACATATTTATGACATAAGGGGCCAATATTCAACTAATGGACATATTGATGACAAGGGGCCAATATTTGACGAATGGACATATTGATGACATAAGGGGCCAATATTGGACTTATGGACATATTGATGACATAAGGGGCCAATGGACTTATGAACATATTTCTGACGTATTGTTGACAAGGTTCCCTCTAAAAGGGAAAAGATCGCGTGGTTCGTGCATTTTTTGCGCGCTGTTCTAAAAGTCTTATATTAAAGGTACATGTATTTCACAAAATGACTGCGAGGGAACATAGATTCAAGATTGCTGACCTAATGGACGAGTATTCAGTGCCGGCGCCAGGTTATTTAGCGCCCTAGGCAAAACTTATTAAACGCCCCCTTTCACAAAAATTAATTACTAAAACATATGTGTAAGAAAACAATTCATTAAATGTGACATATTAATTTATTATCAATTGCATACACTTCGTACGTTTAAATTAACGACTAAGACTGTATGTCTACAAACAGTATTCCCTCTAAGCTGCGCGGCTGCGCGGCCGCGCAGTACTTTCAAATGTGCCGCGCAGACATTTTCTGACCCCGCGCACAGATTATCAGAACGTCGGGCTAGCCTGATTCACAAGAAAAAAAGTGGCCAGTGGTTTGAATTAAGCGACATTTTTATTGCCTGTTTTGTTAAACGAACAGTCTTTGTGTTTTGATGCATAAACAGAAACCAAGGGGTATCATTGACTTGGGGGGGGGGGGGGTGACCTTGGTTGTCATACCACAGGTTCAGTTAATGACTTCACTCTAAACTGAGCGGGGCGGGTACCGATGTGATGTCTGGGTGACCCTCCCTCTGCTTGATTTAATGGTTTACTGACACCTAATACCGGAAAGGGACTGTGGCTACTAGCTGACCATGCAAGGTTTTATTTTCTATTGTCACTGCCCTCCCCCATCTCCCAACCCCCACCCACCTCCTGATACTAAGACGGTTTACCCAAGTCAGATGTAAAATCTACTTTACTAAAGGTGGATGTCTTTTTTTCTGTTTGGTTTAAGGATTTATATACTATATATCCAATTCTTGGGATTATTACGGGCACCTGGATCGAACTGTTTCAGTATTCACAGACTGGTTAGGTAAATCAGTAATAAATGTCCACTACTGTGTGCTATTTGAAAATGTTGAAAAGAAAAATGTGTGTAACAAGCAGTATAACAATGTGGCACAAAAAAAAAGCGATAGATTCGTTTAAACTGGAATGGCTCAAAGTTATAGTAACAACCGATACGCCATATCAAATAATGTTTCGGTTGAATTAGAAAGCATCTACGAATATTCAGATGAGATTGGACTGAAGTGTAAGTTCTGTGCTGCTACTACTTGTAACAAAACCAACATAAACAACGTATTGGTCACAGGAAAGCTCTGGGAATCATGGGCGCTTGACTACTGTAAACGTCAACTATCGTCTCTCGTTTACGTAGGAAATGTTGCGATTTCGTACAACAGCTCACATGGAACTGACCTTAAACGTCTGCTGGTTGAAACTTACATTGAGCGAGGAAAACTAATTGAGCAAAACGAGCGCCAGCGATCAAACGAGGATCAAGTTCGAATCCTAACGGATAATTTTCTTCATATCATTAAGATGAACGCCTCGATGCTGTCGGTACAACTGATTCAAAACCACATGGGGAAGTATGTTTCAATACCAGACAGTTGGCGAAGTAAGAAATACGCCTTTGAGTTTGTTCAAGTAATCAACGAAGTTGTTGTAAAGAACATACTGACAGAACTTCGAGCAGCATCATTCCACACGCTTATAGTTGATGGCATAAAAGTACATATAATGCTAATCCTTTATTTTAAATTTCGTCCAGTCAATTCTGTATTCTACAAAACCGTTTTTAGTGGAATAACTCAGCTTATTGTAAGTGATGCATTAGCTCTGGAGACAGCCGTAACACAGCACTACACTGAACATTAAAGCCAAGAAAAGTGTGAGTTAAACGAAATAATCGACACAAGGCAAACCACACAGTACATACAATCAGTCTGCGACCATTAAAATGTTAGGTTTCCAGGAGATGAACTGCAGTTTTGGTCATCTTTTTTTATGCTACAGGTTTTAAAAAATGTGCATCTGAGTTGGGCGTCAAAGATATCAAAGAACTGTGCGTAAAGTACAAAGACGGGTTACATACAACAAATGATCAGTTAATTATCATCCAATACAATGAATTCAAATTTCGATAAAGTGAAAAAACTCAAATCTGTTTCTGTAAATTATATGTCTGAATATGCAAGATTTGTCAAAACAAAGAACAAACTTTAGCTCACTGGCAAAGTTAAGTGACATTACTGTACCTTTCACGCATGCAGTGCTGATTACTAACAAGGTTTTAGCCTTATTAACATAATAAAAGTGCAAGCACGAAATAGACTTGAAGCCACACATTTGGAGAATCTGATGCAAACTAAATTATATCTACATGTTGGAGAGGATGTGGATTTAAACAAAGCATATAAGGTGTGGAAGCAATGCAAGGTTAGACGCGAGAAATTGCAATAAATGCCCCTGAAAGGTTAGCTAATATTTGTTTTTAAGTCAGCTTTATTAAATGTTGCATATGTTAAACTATTGTGTTTGTATTACCGTTATGGTATTAGCATTATTACCATATGACTGTCTTACTTTAACATAGTAAGTCGACCATATAACTTGTTGTCTAAGTATAACTCTGAAAGTTTTTATTAGTTTTTTATTTATTTTGATGGTATTCGTATCTCCATTTAATTGCATTCGTTTCATAAGTCACACACATTATACTATTAATTTATCAAAATGCATGCCTTCATTATTATGCTTAATTGCAAGACTAAAAATACATATTAACTTGCCCAAGTCATTTTTAGCACCGCGCACACAACATATTTTTTGCACACACACTCTTGGTCCTTAGAGAGAACATTGTCTACAAACAAGTATGGCAATCTACAACGGCAACTAATGTATTTGTTTTTTATCTTGATAATGCTAAAAAAAACCTACCAAACTATTTTGTTTAGAACTTAAGCTCTATATAATTTTTACAGTAGCAAATAATAACTTAAAGTTGTATTTATATGTAAGCGGTCAACCTAAGGTGCAGGAATTTGAAATGAATGTAAAGTTAAGCAACGAATTATCTCCGATTTTAAAATCCAAATAACAAAATTTTATTCAAGGGAAATAACTTTCAAAAGAATTGCTAAATTAACCAGGTGTAACTAAGACACGATTAAAAAACACAATAAAACGCTCTAAATTTCATTACGTAATATTTATAACAAATCTTCCATATTAGCTATGTAACCTTGTGAAAACAATATATTTTACTTATTAAATACTTATCTGTACGTTTTGTTTGAAAGTCTAAAAACGTTAGCTTTATTATAACATACTTCTATTCAATTTTTAATGACATAAAAATATACATATAACTGCGGCCTAATCTACTTCTAAACTAAAATTTTGGATCCCTTAAATAAAGGGATGTCTTTCAAATAAACCGGGAGTGATCTCCCCTAAACTTTCTCGAATATTCTTATATAAAACAACAGGGGATGGTAACTGGGGATATAGTTATGATTTTTAATCCATTTTAAATACTTAAACTTTTAAAAATAGAATAGAATCTCATAAAAAAAACATTGCGCACCAAGCAAACGCCGAATAAAAACGCGTATAATAGTGCGCAATATTATTAGTACTTTAAAAATTTACATTAGTTTTTTGAGAAATCGGAAGTAGCGTAAATTACTACTTCCAGTCAACGGAAATTACTCAAAATTTAACAGAAGGTAGAGAATTAGATCTTTTACTTACATGTGAAATTTCATTTATCTATCTGAAATAGTACTCAAGTTATAGGCTTTTGAAAAATTCAAAGTAGGAAAAGTACCACTTCCGGTTATCGGAAATCGCTCAAAAGTTGATACGGATCTACGATTTTGATAAAATACTTATATATGAAATTTCATCAACCTAGCTGTAACGGTACTCAAGTTATCGTGTTTACACACGGACAGACAGACAGACAGACAGACACACACACACACAGACATACGGACAAGATTGCAAAATTATGTTTTTCCGTATCAGTGAGGTGTAAAACGTCGAGATTTGTAAAAATCTCGATTTTTTTTTTTTGCACGATTACAATACTTTCTCTATACTACGTATATACGAGAAAGTAAAAATCAAACACGGGTAACTGTTTCAGACATTGCTAGAACTAATTTGTTGATCAAATATAAAAAAAATATATTTTGAAAAAACAAAGTTTACGGTTTGTTATAAATTCCATCCTATTTAATAAATATTAATACTTTAAGTGGTAAAATAGATTCCTAAAAAACTAAAGATTTTTCAACTAGAGAACGCCTACCTTTCTTTGTAGTGTGTTCCGTCCTGAATTTAAATAATTTAACTTAAGATAAACCCGACTACTCGATATACTCTACTACATTCACAACACATATCAAAACATAAGTAGACCTAAACATAAGTAGACTGGATGCTCCAGAACTACGACACCAACTCGGTTACTTCACCAAGCTCTACAAATGGTACTCTCAATCAACAACGATTTCACTGGACCTACTACTACACTAATTCGATACCTTAATACCACAAGAATCAATACTCCCGAACCACAGAACTACGATACTTCATCACCTGCATTCTCATTTCTCTACTACGAATCAGATTCCACTAGACCTTCAACTACACAACAGCCAAATAAAAAATACGACAGTTTAACACTTAGATACTTTACGAATCTATACCAACAACAGCCTTCCGCCGTTACTCCCAAATCTAAACGAGTCATCAAAACTTACCAAACAAGTACAATACTTTGAACACCCCTTAATTACAAAACTCTATACACCAGGAAAGAATTCTAATTCAACGTCAGAGAAAACGAGACTTACAAGCCCTATTAACATGTTCGCAATTTAAATTACGAACTTATTTAATCGTTTCCTACATCAATTATGTGACACCAAATTAAAAAGGCAAAGCGGCCGGTAAAAAGCGCCCCGACCTTCCAAATTAGGGAGGTGGGGTTGCATTTTCACCATTGCGAATAAATATACGCCTATATAGACCTAATTTTGGAGTTGGGGTGCAGAATTGATAGTTCGTCCTTGGCGCCGAAATAGATCGCTACTCCTTTATAATAGTTATTCATTATTAGGTAATTTTTGATAATAGCGATTAAACCAATTGCGCTCCCCTAGGTATGGCGCCCTAGGCGACCGCCTAGTTCGCCTTATAGGTAGCGCCGGCCCTGCGAGTATTGGACTTATGGTGGCATAATGGACCAATAGTGTGACAGAGTGATTCAATATTGGACCAATGGACCGATTGGTGAAATAATGGAACAATGTTGGTTTATTACCACATCAGAAACAGTAAAATGTTGTCCCCAATTTGTACTTTTAATACCCTTAACTCCGTAGCTGGAAATGTCGACTGCCCAAGTATGCGGATTCGTAATGTTATTGCCGGTAGAGCAAAATACCACGATTTCTATCACTTACTTTTAAGAACACTCTTCTTTATCATAGTCAAACCATTGCCATCTATGTGTACAAAGGATGCCTTAAAATACTCTCGGCGTAGTCAAAATACTTTGTTTACACAATATAATCCCATCTTTTCACACATTTGGTTTAATACATAAGTCTGCATAAAATAAATTCTATAAATCTTTGAAATTAATATTTTTTTTTATACATTTATTATCTCAGCTCTGCTACGTAAGGCAAGCAGACAGACACTACACGTCTCAAGCGCCAGGGGTGATTTCCCCTTTTGCTTCTACTTATCTCCCTTGCAGCATTTCATCGCCCAATCTCTCCGCTGACTTCCCCTTATCTGTGGGCTGCGTGCGATGAAATACAGACGTCAACAAAACTTCTACCTTCGTCATTTCTTCTTGGAACCCATACTGGGATAGGAGAGAGAGAAAAGGGGTGGGGGAAGGGTCGGGGGGGGGGGGGGGGCGTGCAGAATCTTACATAACACAGAAAAGTACAGGTCAAATTTAAATTCATATTTAAAGGCATGTCCTGTTGAACAACTGGCGCATTGGATATATATAGCCTATATATATATATATATATATATATATATATATATATATATATATATATATATATATATATATATATATATATATATATATATATATATATATATACAGAGAGAGACAGTCTACAAATAAGAATGGCTATGTATCTAATATATAAAGCTCAGTTCTATATGTAATGCATTTGTATGTCGTTGGAAGTGTACGAATTTAAAAGTTAGAAAATTATCGTGCGCATTTGTCTAAATTTATGAGCTAAAAAATTACTATTGAAAGTGTTGGGAAATAATTTTCATTTTTCAAATTATAGTAATAATTGTCGGCATGTTCATTAAACACAAGTTTTAAAAAAAATATCATCTTTTACAAAAATTCTAATTATGTCTTTATTTAGTCCTATAGCACTTACTTCCCTTTGATAAATTAGGAAAAACACAATTACTTCCCTTTATAACTTTATAAAACCATTGCATTCCGTGAAAATAATTTACTTTTTAATTACTTTGTTTTGGTGTTGGGAAAAAAAATAATTACATAATTAGCGGGGATTAATCAAGTGCAAATGTAGGTATTTTACGGATAAGCTTGGAGTATTAAAATTGTTTATTAAATTGAAACAGGCGCGTTCGTTTAAGTGAGTGCAAAAGACTGTGAATAAGTTGGGGTACTATAGTCGTTCATTAAGCTAAAACAGGTGATTCCGCCCCGGGCGTTTATGTTCGCGTTAGTGTTTTCTTTGTGTTTAGGTGGGTTTGCGTTAGTGGTTGCGTTTTAATTTGGTTCGTTTTTGTTCTTTCTTTTTTCGTTTTTGTTTGTGTTTTTTTTTTTTTTGTTTGGGTTTGTATTTGTGTTTTTGGTTGGTTTTGCGTTTGGATTTGGTTTGTTTTCGTTTGCTTTTTTCGTTGATTTTTTTTTGTTGGTATTGGTGTTTGTGGTTGGGTTTGTTGTTAGGTTTTTGTTTTCGTTTGCTTTTTTGTTTGTTTTTTATTTGTGTATGTATTGGTGTTTGTGGGTGTGGTTGTGTTTGTTGTTAAGTTTTTGTTTTCGTTTGTATTTGTAATTGTGTTAGCGTTATGTTTGCGTTTTGTTGTTTTGGTTTTGGTTGGTTGTGGTTTGGGTGGGCAATGCCGGGTTTATGATGATTACTAAACACACAGGTAATGGTCTTTAACAGAAAGGTTTTTCACAGAAGCCAGAGCAGGGCCTGGCCGGGACGGCTAGTATTTTATATATGTACATATACATGTATAGAAACACAATAAATGTATTGGCTCCGCGCCATTTGAGAATAGATTTTATTCCACTACAGACATACTGGAGCGAGCAAATAGAATTTGAATATTCATAGATTTTTTTTATAGCATGGTGCGGATGGTCACTATAGACAAGAATGTGAAGAACAGCGACGTCAGTATGGGGGGGGGGGGGGGGTCAAGATTTCCCTGGACGTTGCTTTAATTTCGGATGCGCCATGTTAATTTTCGATGTTGTAGGACTACGGGGCTCACGATTAGCATTTTGTAGGATGATGTGTTCCGTTTTGTTGGTTGGTTGTAGTGGTTGGCAGTTATGTGTTTTGGTTTAGGTTTAAGATTTTGTAGGGTTGATTTGGTTTAGGTTTAGGATTTTGTAAGGATGTTTTGGTTTTGGTTTAGGTTTAGGTTTAAGATTATGTAAGGCTGTTTTGCTTTAGGTTTAAGATTATGTAAGGATGTTTTGCTTTAGGTTTAAGATTTTGAGAGGATGTTTTGGTTTAGGTTTAAGATTTTGTAAGGATGTTTTGGTTTAGGTTAAATGTTTTATAAGGATGTTTTGGTTTAGGTTTAAGGTTTTGTAAGGATATTTTGGTTTAGGTTTAAGATTTTTTAAGAATGTTTTGGTTTAGAATTTTGTAACAATGTTTTGGTGTAGGTTTAAACTTGGGTAAGGTTATGTGAGGTTTGGGTTTAAACTTGGGTAAGGTTATGTGAGGTTTGGGTTTAAACTTGGGTAAGGTTATGTGAGGTTTGGGTTTAAACTTGGGTAAGGTTATGTGAGGTTTGGGTTTAAACTTGGGTAAGGTTATGTGAGGTTTGGGCTTCGGCCTTGCTGACAACAGTATGGGTCCCTTTTCTGGCTGATAACAAATCGGGTTCCATTTAATTATTGCTGTGGACCCATGTCCGGCTGATAACTATACAGGCCTCTACCAGACCGATAACATTGTGTGAGTCTAGGTTATTATCAGAAGAAACTTATATATTGTTATGGCTAGAAGACACAATGTTAGGCTCCATGAAAGTCGGAGGGCCCCCTGCCTGTCTCCCAATTATTCGGGTGTTTGTGACACTAATATGTAACAAGAACTGTTTGTATTTATCATTGACACATTTTTGGGCTCCATAATATTCGGGAGAGAGTGGGTGGAGAGGCAGAGTCATTACAACCAGTTTACACTTACATACAACCTGTTTGTTTCATGCTGGTACACAGTTTTGAATATATAAAAACCCAAGGTATAGAGCAGTGGTTCTTAACCTGGGTTCGATCGAACATCAAGGGTTCGGTGAGTCGGTCTCTTGGGTTCGTCGGAGGTCAAGACCAAGGTTTTTTTTTTTAAGTAAAAAGATGTGTGCAACGTGTATTTTGTGTGCGCGGTGTTCTAAAGGTCTTATACAAGGATATATAGGTATTTTACAAAATGACAGCGCCTCAGCTCAAAAGTAGTGCGCGGCCGCGCAACCGCACAGTTTAAAGGGATCTTTGGTCAAGACACACACACCCCACTCATATGTTTCACGATCGGATTTTGTCAGTGCGGAGGATACTCCTAATAATAAGGGTTCGGTGGGGTTCGGTACGTCCAAAACGGTTAAAAACCACCCTTATATAGGCCATTCGCAAGATTAAACTAAGTGAATAAAGAAAATTTTGCTGATTTATCATAAAATCTACACACAAGAAATACAGCCGAGTATTTTTTTAAATTTTTAATGGTATTTCAAATTCGCAATTTTATGAAACAAGACAAAATATAGTTCTAGATCTATACTTTAAAACGACATTACAACTCTAGTCATTAAGTGTGTCCTACTGTTTTTGAACTTCGCGTGCGTGAGACGACAAAAGTATAAGGGGAAACAACCCGGAACTTATTCTAAAATGTCTGCTTCTTCGTTACGTACCCACACAGGGATAACTACGTTACGGGTTCGTATTCGTGCTCTGCTGTAAAATTATAATTCGATCCCCCTCGTCCGTATAGCAAATATCTTGAAATATGTCCTCATCGTAATAATATTTTTTACGTCAAATAACGACTTTATGTAGACAGCCATCTTTTCGCAGGGAAAATATTCGATTTCTGAGTATGTGTACCCTCAGCACTTAAACATTTTACAGGATTACCTCCCCTTTTTTCTGACGCGCGGTGAAAATAATCACGTCACATCTTTTACGGTGTTCTATCAGATTGTGTGGAGCCGGTGTACG
Source organism: Physella acuta (assembly GCF_028476545.2). Taxonomy (NCBI): domain Eukaryota; kingdom Metazoa; phylum Mollusca; class Gastropoda; family Physidae; genus Physella; species Physella acuta. Next base: position 48,132 of record NW_026733064.1, read on the forward strand.
CTTTAAAAAAGTAGACCTGTACATTTTGTTCCTGTGTTTGCAGACTGATCGCACACAATGCCGACGGCTTATCGAGTCACCCTCTGTGAACTGGAACGAGGGGGAGATGCGGTTGATACCGCAGACCAGGGCACGTAGCAGGGTGTAATTAAAAATATCCCGGGGAGGGGGAGTTGGTTTTTATTTAGATAAAGATGAAGACAGGGGCGCGGACAGGGACATCAGAGGAACGATCAATTTGAACGTAATTTCATTTCACGGTTATTGGAAAATTAGGACTTTTAAAAAAAAAGACAAGAAAGACGAAATTGAGTTTTTAACATCTTCACAAAGATGTAGGTTGTCTGTGAAGTTTATCGGAATGATAGCTGAACACTAATACGGTACAAGTCGCCTATTGACATACATACTCATATATATATATATATATATATATATATATATATATATATATATATATATATATATATATATATATATATATATATATATATATATATACAATATTGAGATGCGGGAATACCTAAGCCATTTACAAGCAGCACATTGGTGTAAAGAAAATATACAAAATTTAAAAAAATGTGAGTGATGCTAAAAACGAGCTTGAAATGTGTTTTTGTTGATATTGATTGCACTTCTAGTGATAATTTAACTAAGTTAATAGATTTGACGGGTCTGCCAGTGTCTATGATTACATAGGTTCTAAATATGTTGTCGTTAGATGGACACTTCGACTTTCAGGTAAAGATCCCTGTCTAGAATAGACCAGTGGGTAGGGAAGGGTAGCGATTAGTAGATTTATTATATTGTCCACTGTTTAACTTCAAATATTCGATTAAAAAAAATTATGGTTGGGGGTGGGGGAGAGTGGCATAAAGATGAAGGTGGGCTTTGTATTTTGGGGGCTTAATCATTTATGGACAGGGACCCAGCGACACGTAAAAGTGGTTCCTTTTTCTTTTTGGCTTGTCGAACAGAGTCGTATGTACACGTCAAAGTGGGCGCTTTTTTTTTTTTGGGGGGGGGGGGGGGTGATTGTGGTAACAGAGCCGTAGTGACACGTTAACGCGGGCTACTAATTTAATGTTTTCTCCTATCTCGCCTAATTAACTTCCAATACCACTCACCCCCATTCACCCCCCTACCCGACTACAACACACGTATTTCCAGCATCACCCCCCTCTACACAAATCACCTTAGGCTATAAGCCCTGTCACAACTTTCTCGCCATATCTACATCTTGTATTTACTCTATTTTCCCCATTCCCAGTCCCAAAAAATCGCACCTAACAATGCCATTCGACTTATCGATCTAATTAAATTTAATTACGCCGCACCAAATTTTTGTAAACATTTTCCCGGGGCTGCCCTGGTCTGGCACGGGTGATATCTAATCCAAAAATCGTTGAGAGAAATTCTTTCTTCCGGTCTTCCGCGTGCTCAAGCCGGTTCAAGTTGCCGGTGTTTTAAACTGTTGAGACTATCGCACATCTCCAATTTAAACAGCCTACACCTCGATCTGATTTCTAGAGTTTCCTACGCGTTGGAAACGAACTGGAGAAATTTTAGTTCCGTTTATTTATAGAAAAAGCGAATCAAATTTTACCTCGATATTGACTTGACAGTATGACTCAGTCTATTTTTTTTAAAAATGTAGTAGCTAAATTCTAGCTAAAGGCGTTACTACTCAAAAGAGTAAAAAAAAATAAACATTTAAACAATGTTGATTTAAAAATCAAGTAATAAAATTTAAAACCTATTCTATTTAATTTAAGATTTAAAAACCGCAATTAGGTTGGTGGCTTTTTATTTTTTAAATTTCTTAAAACGAAGTCCTGAGTTAAAATCTGCGGTTTTACTTATATTTATATTTACACTAAATTGAATTGCCTGTTCATCAGACTCAACTGAACACTATCGCGGATGTGATGATGTTCAAAACGAAAAAGTATACGTGATAAACTACATGCATTTAATTTTCTTCAAATAAAAGTTTTATTCTTTGTTATATCGACTAACTAAATATAAACAAGCAAGTTTTTAATCATTTTTTTTTAGTAATAAGGCCTTTCTGTTTCCCAAGGCAGAAAACGTTATTCTTGACTCCAAGTCTGGTCATACATGTGTTTTAGATTTTGGTCATGTCTACTCATCTATTTGATGATCGAAGGAGACTAGCTTTATAAAAATACGAGTTTTTAGTTTACCCAGCTAAAAACTATGTTGTTGCTTTTGTTGTTGTTGTTGTAATTGTTGCTGTTATTACTATTTCTGTTGTTATTCTAGCTATTAATGTTGCTGTTGATTTACTATTGTTGTTATTGTTGCTCTTGTTCCTACTGCTGTTGTTACAGATGCTGTTGTTGGTGTTTTTACTATTGTTGTTACTGTTTTTCTTGCTGTTGTTGTTGCTGGTTTTGTTGCTGTTGTTCATTTTGTTTTTGTTTTTGTTATTGCTTTTGTTATTGTTGTTGATGTTGTTGTTACTGTTGTTGTTGTTACTGTTGTTGTTATTTTATCTCTTGTTGTTGTTGTTACTGTTGCTTTTTTTTCTATCTGCTGCTGTTTCCGTAAACATACTATATCACAAAGAAAAAGTGCGTTTATACCCAAGAAGATTGCTCAAAGATGCACTATTTGAAGGTACAGAAAAAAGTTATGCAAACTGATAAACAAAATAACTTACAATCTAACCCTTTCTCTCTAAACAAAATCGAAAAAAAAAAGAAAAAAACCTTTCAAAAGGAGAGCATAATATTGTGTCACAAAGTACAAAGTTTCACGTCCTTTTCCTCTGTAGTTTTCTATCTAAAATACAAGGCTTCGTATCTCACCCGCGAGTAAATATTGATAAACTAATGTAAGCTATCTAAACTAGACCAACACTGGACAAATAAGATTCACGTGAAACCTTGAAAGAAATAACGATAACTCTCGATAACAAATAACTGCCCCACGTTTATACGAGGTCTTCTGATGCCTTGTCGAACAAGTAATTAAATCATTAAGAAACTTTTAGTCTATATTTTTTTTCCCTTTAAAATATCACCCTAGTCAACAAACGCATCGACCCCCGCTAGAAACAGACGCCGTAAAAAGATTACAGCATTAATGCCCCTGGGTGTGACGTCGGATGTACAGTGCAGCCGGTGTTTAGGTGCAGATATGAGGGGAGGGGGTTGAGGGGTGGGTATCAGCTATGTTAAAAAAAAAAAAAAAAGAACAAAAGGTCAAAGTTTAGGAGATGTTTCCCAACAGAGTAAAACTAGGACAGGACTACAAGCAGACGATAGCGTATCTGGCACAACCATCCCGCTGTGACATGAAAAATCTGGAGTCTGGTTTGAGTCTTAAAAAAAAAAAATTAAAAAAAATGGCAGCCTACATGACTTATCAAAATAGTGATCTTTAAATAAATGAACGCGTCACACGTGCGCATGCGCAGTTGCATGCGCGGCTGCGCATTAAACGTTTAATAGTATGAAAGCTTTACGGGTTCTTTTTTATGGCATCGTAAATTAAAACTTTAGTTCAGAGAGTGCCTTTGTATCAGATTTGCAACAAAGATATCGTTTGCTGTTGTGCTTTTCGCGAAAGTTATTTTATTTATTATCATCATCATCATTATCATCATCATCATCATCATCATCATCAACATCATTATCAGCAGCAGCTGCATCATCATCATCGTCTTTCTCATCGTCATCATCGTTCCTATGGACCCCTCATAGATATATGGACGCAACGAATGAGACACAATGACGCGACAAAATGAATCCTGACCTAGCTAGTTATCCTCAGTAAAGGTGTCATTTTACTGATCAGAATAAATCATCACCTCCCCGGGTGAGTTTTGTTCCAACAAGGTAGGCTCTAGTGCACACAATTTAAAGTTTCTTCCTACACTAAATATGTGTCCTATGACTGAGGACTTATGGTGTAGTTCTGCCAAAGATCACATATGTATTACAAGATCCAGGGGCGTAGCGAGGGGGGGGGCGGGGGGTGCGGACCGCACCGGGTGACACCGTTTAGGGGGGTGACACCAAGGCAAAAATAGCAAAATATATAGAGAAAAACTTGAGGAGGGGGTGCAAATCGAAAGTTTGAAGGGGGGGGGGGGTGCAAATTGAAAACTCGAGGGGGGGGGGGGGGGTGCAAATCGAAAGTTTGAGGGGGGGGATGCAAATCGAAAATTTGAAAGTATGTCCCCGGGAAGGGTCGCTACGCCTCAGGGGGGGGGGATGACACCATTAAGTGCCGCACCGGGTAACACCCGACCTCGCTACGCCACTGTCAAGATCAGAGTTTCTTCCAAGAGCCCATCCCCCTTTCCCCCCGAAGAAAGTCTACTGCCAAGAAAGTCTTTTACCAGTGACCGCCCATCCCCACGAAAATATCAAGTGCCCCCCCCCCCTTCCCCCGGAGAAAAAAGTCTGGAAGAAACACTGTACAAGATAGGGTAGTCTGGAATAATGTACACATTAATGGAAAATATTTAACTCTTGAAAAAGATAACTTTAACTTATTGAAGAAAACAACTTTACAACTACTAGGAAAAGATACAATTTAATTTATAACATAATATTAACAAAAACCATATCAAGTTGTGTAGTGTAGGTATTTAAAAGCTGTTATATATCTTAGTTTGTACCTCGAGTTTGTACCTCGATTGTGGTCGTGCGTAAAAACATACGTCAGTTGACCAGTTGATAACGGTTCGATTCCTGGCGGTACACACAATATAGATGAAGACCATTTTCAACGATTCCTTTAAACTCATCATTCGTTTTAAAATAATCCAATTGTTTCCTTTAGAAGAAAATCATATGTATTTTTCATTCGTGTAAACATAGGCTTCAATAATTTGTAAAAAAATAAAATAAAAAATAAACCCGCATTTTTTTTTTTTTAAGTTTGATCAACATAAACCGATAGTCTAGAATAACCTTTTCAATTAAAAAAAGCTTTTAAATAGCTACCATGCAAAGACTACCGTTCCTTAATAATATTGTGCTCCATTTTTACAGTCCTTTGATATTTTTTAGCGCAATTTCCATTCTGGAGAATTGCGTTTATTAACCCGTCATTTCTGGATGGATGAATGTATGTGTGTCCGCAGCTTTAAGTCGTATCTCCTCCTCAACGAAGCAATATCGAGAACTAGTTCCAAAAGCAATTATGTTAAGCAAGTTACGAGGATGAACATAGGCCATAAAAATTCCGGGTTTCTTTCATGGATATCCCGGAAAAGCCAAAAAAAAACTCGAAAAAATGCAGTTTTTTGCCCATATCTCGGCAACCAGACCACTTAGCGTCTTGAAACATGTACCAATCGATTCCTGCCATAATTTAGAACAATATTGCCGAAGAAAGTTTTCAAAAATATCCTTTCGTTCGGTCACAAAAAATTTTTTTAATTAATTAAAATTTGGACCGAATTAGTAGGTATTTTTATCCAACCACACCACACGCGTCATCACGTTCAATAGCTGCGCCATCACGTTCAATGGCTGCGACATCACGTTCGGTAGCTAGGCGCGCAATGGTTTTTAGTCATGTAACTCTATTGTAAATAAAACATGTAAAATACTGAAAAAAAATTAATAAAAAACGTTTTAATAACTAACCAATGGTTTTACTAACCCTGTTCTTGATTTACGCTACGACAGAGCTATTTTTAGATAACATAAGGAAATTGCGCTTAAATGTCACTAGACTTTTTAATTAACTTGTTTAACGAGATGCATGGTCGTCGATATTGCTCGCCTGCTAGATTTTGATAAGTTTAAATAAATACATAAGCACACATTTGAGGCGAGGTTTGATCGTTATCTCGACCTGGTTATAATTTTTTTGTTAAAATTGTAACAATTTTTCTTAAAACTTTCTTGATATTTTTATTGGTAGATATTAACGTAGTACATATATGTGTGGCATTAGCGGTAGAACGCTAGGCTGCCAAGTACTGCTAGGCAGAGGCGTAGCGAGGGGGGGGGTGCGGACCGCACCAGGTGACACCATTTAGGGGGTGACACCAAGGCAAAAAAATAGCAAAATATATAGAGACGAACTTGAGGGGGGGGGGTGCAAATCGAAAGTTTGAGGGGGGGGGGGGGTGGTGCAATTCGAAAATTTGAAAGTTTGTCCCCGGGAAGGGTCACTACGCCTCATAACAACATTAACTGCCACACCGGGTGACGCCCGACCTCGCTACGCCACTGCTGCTAACCCGAATGTCTCGAGTTCGAATCCAGGTCAAAGAGGGTAGAACGTCCCTGAGTCCTCTCATGTTAGGAAAAGTAAAGGCGGCTAGGCACAATGCTGAGATCAATGAATATATGAACTCTACTTCATCTGCCCAATGGATCGCTAGGTCTAAAGAGGATTCTTTACTTCCTTTTATATGTAGTGGGGTGGAAGCAGGCGTTGTTACTGAAATGGCAATATAAATATAGTCCAAGTTAACATAGAGCAGTTCTAACCAAGCGGGATCCGAACCAACCGTTCCACGCGGCACCACATCGCCTTGCCTTCTATGCATTACGTCAGACCACTTCAGCCAATCAGCTCTACTTTTACATCGACATTAAACTTTCCATAAACGTAAAATACGTTGGTAGAACGCATACATGAGTAGGCCTACATAGTAGCCAATTTCACGTGCAATTTTTACATTATTTTTTTTTACTCCGATATACCCAGCATATCTGAAACAAACAAACAAAAACTAAGCATTCTTTGTTACAATCATTTTTTTTAATGATGAAATAATTTAAAGATAAAGAATAATTGTTTACACAACTAGCCTTAGAATGCATAAAAATATTTATAATAAACAGTACGAGTAAAATGAATAAAATTGAACATAGCCTATATTTACACCAATTAGGATATAAAGAGCGTTGATTAAAACAAAACAATAATTTCCAGTCAAATTTTAACATAACTGATTACAATAAACGCCTTCACATTAAAAGTGAAAGAAAAATTGGTTACTTCAACTGAAGTGGTTGATAAATTATTTTTTTATTTGCCTCAGACCTGTAATTTACAGCGTCAGTTGTGTGTGTTCGCTTTAGTATTACAGTTTTCATCATCGGCTTGTGAGGACTGATACAGATTTACAATAGTAATATTTCTTTCTTACTTGTAGCCTGCTTTCATTCATTTAAGATGGTTAACTTATAAATAGATCTAATACAAAACGTCTAAATATAAAAAAATTAAAAAAATAAATAAAAAACAACCTGAAAATGCAAATGTGTAATTAAATGATGATTCAAAGGATAGAGGGGGCGGGGGGGGGGGGGTAGAATTTGGGTTTTTAAGTAGAGCTGAAATAAATTTGTGATTACAGAGAATTAAAATGATACAAATTTTAAGCAATCGGAAAAGTTATGTTATTACAACGAGACACATCAAAGCAAACATTCTTCCCTTTCAAACATCTATATCTATACAGTCCTCAAATAATTGCTGTTTTTTTTTTTTTGTTTTTTTTTTTTAATCAATTGTTTTAAACATTTAAATCAGTAATAATAATTTGTTTGATAGTTTTACACAGCATCGAAGATATGAACATCAATTGCATATATAATAATCAAAGAGAGAATATAAAATGGCATAAGACTAGACCTGGGGTCGGCAACCTTTTGAAGCGGAAGAGCCAAAAGTTACAATTTTCAAAATTCCCATGGTTTTAAAGAGCCACTTACATATTTTTTATTTCAAATATTTTATTTTTTAATTAAGATTATTAGTATTTGTTCAAGGAGCTGGAGAGCCGCATCTTGATATCAAAGGAGCCGCATGTGCCTCGCGAGCCGCTGGTTGCCGACCCCTGGTTAAAGGGATTGTGGGGTTTTAGGTATATATTGAAAACGAGCCGACCCGCGGCGTATCATACGCCGCTATTTAGTTGTTTTTTTTTTTCTACTTTTCAGTAATTTATAATTTGTGAATTCGACAGTACCAATGCTGCCATTGAAAATATTTGCTTAAAAACACTACCCCCCCCCCCCCCCCACGTGAAAGCAGCCTCCTCTTAGTTACCTCCTCTAAGTTTAAAATCGTTTCAAACTAAATTATCTGCCCCTAATAGCCGTCACCAAGCCCGTCTCTGTGATTGTAAAATGTAAGCAGAGTGAACACCGCTCACCAGATCATGTGGGGGTGGGGTGGGGGTGGTGGTGATGGTGATGGAGAGGAAGAGAGGGGACTGCAAAGGCGCGCTTGCAGCTTGTTTTCTAACTGATCCCAGAAGAGAATTATTATTTTTTTTTAAATTTTTTTTTTTTTTTTTTTTTTTTTTTTTTTTTTTTTTTTAAATACTTTTATTTGCAATTTAAAACAAGTACATCAACATCAAATTCTTACATAATTTCGAACATCAAATGAAAACGAAATAGTAATACAATATATTACAATATATTACAATAGTAATATTTCTTTCTTACTTGTAGCCTGCTTTCATTCATTTAAGATGGTTTACATATACATAGATGTAATACAAAACGTCTAAATATAAAGAAAAATTAAAAATTAAAAACCAACCTGAAACTGAAAATGCAAATGTGTAATTAAAATTAAATGATGATTCAAGGGATTTTTTTTTCTCGGCGTGGTGGGCTGAGGGGACGAGGGGGGGGGGGGGGAGAGGGGGAATTTGTTTTTTTTTAAAGTAGAGCTGAAATGAATTTGGGATTACAGAATTAAAATGATACAAATTTTAAGCAATCGGAAAAGTTATGTTATTACAATGAGACACGTAAAAGCAAACACTCTTCCCTTTCAAACAACTATATCTATACAGTCCTCAATTCGTTTTTTTTTTCCTTTTTATTTTTTGTTTTGTTTTATTAATTCAATTGTTTTAAACCTTTAAATCAGTAATAATTATTTATTTGATAGATTTTACACAGCATCAAAGACCTGAACATCAATTGCATATATAATAATCAAATGGAGAAAATAAAATGGCATAAGAACTAGACTAAACTATATATATAGATAAAACCTGTTCACACGATGCACTCTTGCAACATAATTTGAAAAGGAAACTTTATATTTAAAATTATAGGAATACTTTACCGACAATGTGTTGAGTTCTATGATTAATCGTAATTTTAAATTGTGATTTTTTAATGTAAAAAATACAGTTTTTTTGAGGTAGTTATGTAATATTACATTATAAATACTTAATGCAAGTTTATTAACTCGGTCAACTCTTTCGTTGGTTACATATTTTTAAAATAATTTTCTAATTTAATTTGGTGTTGTCTCCCTTGAAATACATATTGCTAGAAAAAAACAACAACTAATAATGGCGTATAGGGCTGGTAAGTAGGTGGTCACCAACCAGTTCTATGGCTCATGCAGGTTTTATTGAGCCGTAAAACGGGTTGGTGACCTACTTACCAGCCCTATAGGGAGTAATTAGTTTCTGCTCATTATATTTGGATTTTTTAAAACAAAAAAAAAACGAATATTGCCTGCTCCCGCCTATACGCTTTAAGTTGGACTAGGACAGGGGTCGGCAACCTTTTGAAGCGGAAGAGCCAAAAGTTACAATTTTCAAAATTTCCCTGGTTTTAAAGAGCCACTAACATTTTTTTATTTCAAATATTTTATTTTTTTATTAAGATTATTAGTATTTGTTCAAGGAGCTGGAGAGCCGCATCTTGATATCAAAAGAGCCGCATGCGGCTCGCGAGCCGCAGGTTGCCGACCCTGGACTAGACTAAAATAAGGTGTGCAAACTCGGTTTCTCTTCACTGCTTAGTTTACTGTGCTCAGTCCTTAGCTGTGGAGTCAAAAGTTCACATTGTAGGAAGTGGTAGATCAAGATTTAGGAATAAAGCCTTAAAGCTTAAGAAGTAGTCTACTTTGTTGAATTAGCTTAGAAACGTTCTAAATAAACGAAAATGAGGCTTGTTTTTTGTTTTTATTTTTATTTATTTGTTTATTTATTTTGTCACAAACGTTTTTACCGTGGCAATTGTTAAAAATTAAAGTCATTAGCTTAATATAATAACAACAGCAAAATTATCGTCTGACGTCATAATATTTATTACCAAGGAAGAGGCAACAAATGCATTTAATATTTTAAATTATCGCCCCTAAGCTTGATGAACGCATTGACATTTAATAGGAAAATATCAAGGGAGATAATATTTAGAAAATAATCAGACAATGTCTGTAAGTTTACTGGGGAAAGAGAGTGGGCGTCTGATTTTAAAGGTTTTCAGAACTATAAACTAAATTAATTCTAACAAAGTAAGTTAAACATGAAGCGTTAAATAACCTCAGTATGGGCGAGGGGTGGGGAGAAGTTAGTGGATCCGGTGGATGTGGGGGGAGGTGTGGATTTGTTTTGGATAGGAAGGTGGAAAATAAATTAGGGATGGAGGAAAAGAGGGAAGGGCACGTGGATATGAGGAGGTTGGATGCAATTGGATTATAGAGGGGAAAACTTAAAGACCTCGAAGCGTTGGATCGTGTTTGTTTTTTGTGCAACAAAATCATTTTCGCGAAAATTCATTACACGACCAGCGTCTCACCCAACCACGCCCCTGAAGACTCCCCCCCCCCCCCCCCCCCCCCCCCCCATCCAAGAAGACGCCCACGAATTAATAAATTAATTTCAGTTAGAATAAAATTTCTTTCTTTCTTTGCTCAAGTGTGTTAAAAGAAAATAATTTTCCTCCAAACTGCGAATGAAAATGTCCTGCGCCTTTTTTTTACTTCGTTGTCCCGTCCCCCGTCCCCCCCCCCCCCCCTCCCCTCGCATCTCCCACTCCCCAAATTCTCACTTCAACCAGCGCGTGACAACACACACATGTCAAAGTTCACCCCGCATTCTGCAGACGACAAAACACAACCCATGCAGAGCCGCAACAACAGCGACAACAAAAAAAAAAAAAAAAAAAAATTCACCGCCTTCTGACCACAGGAACCACGCCCACCTCTACCCGGAAGTGCTAAAGCTGTGACCTTTTCAACTTTCTCATTCACAAGAGCCTTGTCCGCAGGAAGAGATAATTCCCATAATTTCCCCGCGCTTGCGCAAACAATCCCCTTGTCCAGCGACGTTCCGAACATCGACCGACGTCCTCCTATTGAATCGACCGTGTATGGCCGCTCAATACGGGCGTGATTGTCTAATTGCATCCCAGGCAAATTCGTTGATTAGCCGGCCTGGTCAGTGGTCCAGGCCAAATGATAGGGTGCCCGTGAACGGTGTGGTCAAACAAAACGCTCTGATAGTGAGATTTGAACCACCAGAGTTCTGTCCCCTTTAAGGCCATCTGTCCGCCCTTGAAAATGCCCGCCTTAGATTGAGACCGCTGCAAAATTTTGGTTCTGATTTTATTATAAAAATGACAGCAAGGCATTTCATAATCGGATCGAGAATTTTTTTTTACCGGTATCGCTTTAAGGATCAGGATTAGGGAATAGATCAGGATTAGCGTCATGATAAGGGTTTGCAGCGTTGATTGATTAAGACTAGCGATAGCAAAATTGAAATGAGTTAACGCAAATTGTAAAAAAAGTCCATCTAGCACTAAGTTTTTCCTTTTAAAAATATCAAAAAATTACATTATTAAATTTACCACTTTAAACTGTAAAAGCAAAATTGAAAAGGGGGAGATAATCGTATAAAAATGAGTGCTCGCCCAGTAAGTTAAAAACATCAGATCAAGGGAGATAACCAAAAGATTCTGTCCTAAATATTAGTTATGCGTAGCTCGACTAATTCAATAGTCTAGTGTCCTGCCACTGATCTAGACATATGTCGGTTTTATGGGGAATTGAGGGAGGGGGAGAGAAGGGGGGAGGGAGAAGAAAGAGAGACTATTCCAAGGGGAGACAAGTCTTCGAGTGGTCATGTGATCCGGTTGTCTAGTTTGGAATGAGATATATTAATTAATCTCCCCCACACTGACCGCTACAGATGAAATGGCCCCTGGCCTTTTAGAACTAGGAACTGGGCTTGTGAGTGAGTTGTCTCCTAAAAATCAGGATTTTTTTTTTCTTGTTTGTATTTTTTTTAACATTAACATATCACAAGAGGGGATGTTGTTTTGGGTGTCCGCGATAGTATTATTATTTTATCATCTTCTATTATACAGGTCTATTGTTTTTGTCATCATCATCGACATCATCTTCATCATCATTATCATCATTACCAGCATCATTATCATCATCATTATCAATATCACTGTCATCATCCTCATCATCATCATTATCGATATCATTGTCATCATCATCAACATCATCATCATCATCGTTGTCGTCGTCATCATTATCATGATCATTACCATCATCATTATCAATATCATTGTCATCATCATCATCATTATTGATATCATTGTCATCATCATCATCATCATCATCAATATCATCAACATCATCATCAACATCAACAACATCAACATAAACCTCATCGGCATCATCGTTGTTGTCGTCGTCATCATCATCATTATCATCATCAGTATCAATATCATTGTCATTGTCATTATCATCATTATTATTTTTATCTTTTAAATATTATCATTATGTTTCACTATTTTTTTAAAATTATCCTTTAAATTTTGTAATGTATTAAATTTCCATATTTTAAACAAGTTAATTAAAAAAGTCTAGTGACATTTATGCGCAATTTCCTTATGTTATCTAAAAATAGCTCTGACGTATAATGATTGGGTGCGTTCAAGCTTGAAGAGCGATCGGTTTGTAGGTGTTTATGTAATTTTAAAATTTGTGACCGAACGAGAGGATATTTTTGAAAACTTTCTTCGGCAATACTGTTCTAAATTATGGCAGGAATCGATTGGTACATGTTTCAAGTCGCTAAGTGGTCTGGTTGCCGAGATATGGGACAAAAACTGCATTTTTTCGAGGTTTTTTGGCTTTTACGGGAAATACATGAAAGAAACCCGGAATTTTTATGGCCTATGCTCATTCTCGTAACTTGCTCAACATAATTGCTTTTGGAACTAGTCATCGATATTGCTTCGTTGAGGAGGAGATACGACTTAAAGCCCGGACACACATTCATCCATCCATCCATCCATTCCCAGAAATGACGAGTTAATAAACGCAATTCTCCAGAATGGAAATTGCGCTAAAAATATTTATACTTTTAAACAAAGACCAATATACAGAAAAATATATGTATTTTTAAACACAATAAAATATTTGAACAACTGTGGCATATGTGAAGCGGCTGATAAATAAAAAGGTGCAGGGATGGGGGGGGGGGGGGGTGCGATAGTTATCAGGCTAGCAGTACCGAGTGAGTTTGCCGCTCGTCTGGTTATCGTCTGCTTCGTACCTCGCCTGGCAGGGAACATCCGGGTGCTCTTCAGATCAAACGTCACGACGTCATGACGTACTGTGGCGATAGCCAGCTGTCAAGTTCGTCTTTACAAACGTCTGTAACGCGTACCTACCTACAGTTTCCGTGTGTGGGGCTTGAACCGTTGGTATATGGCAGGAATCAGTGGTTGATTTGGGGGAGGGGGTTGATCGGGTTGCAGCTAGGGTCAACACAATTTTTAGTCTTTAAGGAAGTAGTTCCAATATGGAATGAATTCATGATCTTCTACCATATTTTGGTGTACTCAGCCAAAAACTCGAAGCTCAGATCTTCAAACTAATTTATTATGAATTTTCAAATTTTTTTTTTCAAAAAAAAAAAAAAAAACCCACTGATTTTAAGATCCCAAAATTCCACAAAATTAAGTGTTTTTACCGGACCCAATGTTTGAAAATTCAGAATAAATGAGTTCATAAAGATACGTACCAGGATCATTAACAGTGTAGAAGGCAGTACACATAATAACTAAATCCTCAGTACTATAAGTCACTATAAGTGAATCTTGAATTGATGGTATTACTAGAGGTGTATTTTACAGCCTCCGTTGTTCATTATCCATACTTGTCAAAGCTAACGATTAGTGTTTAGGTTAGAAATTCAGGCTGTATGTTATTCTACTGCGTTAGGGGGTAGGGAGTTTATATTACAGCTAGGGTTACCTTAACCCTCGGATAAGGTAAGTTGACAGGGTGAAGTATTGGAATAACTTTACTCAATACTTAATTCATTCTATACAGTCTTCTAAAATGAAAAATGACAATCATCAAACAAGACAATTTACAAGCTTCGAAACGAAAAATTTATTCACTGTACGGACAAGATGTCTATAGGAGTAGTTGCCCTCGTAGTATTAATTATAGATTTTTTCTTATCAAAGCTTTGGTATTTAATTAATTGTTGCTGCTTCATTATTAAATAGTGTAGGCCTATGTTTTATTTTTTAACATTTAATTCTTATTGATGGAAAAGTAATATTACCTACTTCAGATCTGATAAAAAGAAAGAAGGTTACACATTCAGACTGGGCGGTCGAAATGGCAGATAAAGTAGAGTTTATCTGTTTCTTGTGTCATCGGCGTACGAAGAGATAGTGTGTGAACTCATTAAGAAAATGTTTCCTGTTTTATAAGCATGACCGTGTTCTTTTTAAAAAAGTATAACGACACATGTATAATTACTTGTTTTCTCTGCTATTGAACTAAAACAGCTTCACCTCGTTTTCTTATTCAAACCAGATCTAGCACCGACCTTCAAAGAACACGACCTTGACGGGTCAAAGTACCAAGGTGAGCCAGGTTTCCCACAGCTTGTTACTGCACAAAGACATGACCTGTGGCGTCACCTGACGGACGTCTGCGCTGTCCCATGCCGTGGGCAGGCGGTAACCGATAGGTCAGCTGTCGTCATTAGTGTCTCCTTGTCTTGTCTGCTCATTTTGTCTTCAAGGTAAACAGACAAGTTGAGGACAATCGAACTTGGTGTTCTTAGCTACTTACACCAAGATTTTATGTACGGATAGGGCCTATATATATATATATATATATATATATATATATATATATATATATATATATATATATATATATATATACGTAAATAAGCATTCCTCCCCCCCCCACACACACCCTCCCACCCCCACCCCAACACACACTCACTCACTTGGAGCACTTCCACAGTCCCCAGGAAGAGATAGACACAGCGTATCATTTACATAGAAAGTATGTTTCCGTATCCCAACCCCTATAATAATTTTAAATTTCATGTACCCCCCCCCCCCCCCGGAGATTGCAAAGGTTCCCTCCCTTGGGATAAAAAAAATGACTGAAAGAATCCCTGCTTCCGTCAATATACCGGAAGATGATTCCAAGCCCTCTTAGACTCCTATTGCTCGTATCACTGCGATCATTCAAAAAGTCTAAACGTTACACCCCCACTACCCCCATGCTGCCCCCCTTCTCCCCCCCCCCCACACACACACACACAAGACCCCTGATCCACCAATTTTAAACGTCTGGACACAAAAGGCGTGGTCATGCTAACCTGACTAAAGGCGGCGACCATTGACACAGTACCGAACCCCCCCCCCCCCCCCCCCAGTCCCATCCCTACTCCCCTCCTACAAGCCAACAAAAGCCATTTTCGGATCATCGTTTGTCTTAATTTTCGGATCAGTCTTCCTTTACAGCCAGTATCGTCTATCGCCAAAACCTGATCTGAGAAGCCCAACGAAAATATTTAAAAGGTGTCTCAACTCGTACAAAAGCCAATGTGGCCAGCCTGTCATTTGATATTCAAGACTTTGTTTTCAACAATAAACCCGGCACAGGAAGAATGTCATTTGTTAACTTCTGCTGTCAGTGGATGAAAAAGTGGAGGTTTAAAAACAAATATCACTGACATTCAAATTTGTCGGTCGTTTTGGCGAGATTTCATGATTAATTTGATTCCGTTTACTCGAGAAATTTCTTGTAATATTTTGAAAGAGGATTACTAGTATTAATTTTCGTTTAAAAATAAATTAAATTAAGTAATAAAATCATCTTTTTTTTCTTTCAAGTGTTTTTTTTAACCAACTCATGCTAAGAACCCATTTCAGCTGTGTATAATCCTGCCAGCAATATACAAGTGTTCTGATCGAACCAGGATTTAAGTTCTCCACTGTAAAAAAAAAAAAAAAAAAAAAAAAAAAAAAAAAAAAAAAAAATTAGCGTTGGATATCATTAAGGTTTGAGTTAGGCCTTGACATTTGCGAGACTTGGCATTTTAAAAATTTACAATGAGATAACCTTTATGCGCAGCGGTACAGCTAAATGACTAGAACATTTTAATTAGCATAACAGCAACGGTTAATCAATTATTCTTATATTGGAACTGCACAAGACGTATACACCTGTACTATTGTATACAGCACTAACATATATTTCCACTACATTACTCACACATATTTGCTACACGACTCATCTGTATGCTCTACATCCATCACATACATATCCACTATTTCACTTACACACATCCACTACTCACATATATCCACTACACGATCCACAAATATCCACGACTAGACCAACCACACACATACCCACTACACTACACACACACACCCACTACTACACTACACACATACCCTTTACTACACCACACACACACACACCCTACTACACCACACACATACCCATTACCACAACACACACATACCCACTACTGCAACACACACATACCCACTGCTACACCAGAGGCGTAGCGAGGGGGGGGTGACACCATTAAGTGCCGCACCGGGTGACACCCGACCTCGCTACGCCACTGTGCTACACTACACACATACCCACTACAACACTCACACATACCCATTATTACCCACTACTACACGACCACACACATACCCACTACACCAAACACATACCCACTACTATACGACTCACATATACCCACTACTACACCCCACACATACCCATTACTACACCACCCACATACCCACTACTACACCACACACACACCCACTACCACACAACACACACATACCCACTATTACACCACACACACACCCACTACACCACACACATACCCACTACTACGGACGTTCAATACACCTTCAAACAACTGCACGCTTCGCATTTCTCATGCAGGTTAAACAGTACCATCCTCATTAGTGCAATCAATTTTACCTCTGCTAATTACAACGAAAAATATTAAATTTTTTATATAACCTTATACAAACTATCGCACAGGTCTACCGTCAAATCGTGAAGTTCAACATCGTGCAGGTCAATGGTAGAAGATTACCTTCTTTAGCAATTATCCAACATAGCAGAAGAATCTCTAACTAGCTGACTACGATCCGTACGTGCTTGTAATATCATAATTACTGGCAGGGTTAAATGCGGCGGAAATTTTCCGACATGTCGGAGCAATTTACGAGCCCGGGGTAGTATTACATTATTATTAATGGAGCCATTGTTTGATGTGAGTTCGTGACGATAGTGCTCATTCATTATTTGTTTAGTCTATCAACGGACGACAACTCGTGTACTCTGCAAGTTATTATCTCCCTTTGTATTATGTACATGCAATAATTATTAGGCTGTTGCGCAGTCTTCGC
The DNA here is from genome assembly GCF_028476545.2 of Physella acuta. Taxonomy (NCBI): domain Eukaryota; kingdom Metazoa; phylum Mollusca; class Gastropoda; family Physidae; genus Physella; species Physella acuta. The sequence continues at coordinate 65,612 of NW_026733064.1, forward strand.
CGTAACCTTGGCTTCATGGTAATAATCAGATTATCGTACCTAAATGGTACGTTGAACTATAGAACAAGACGTCAAAAAACAAACATAATAACGAATACAACATTGGTATTGGGGAGGGGATTACATGTCATGGGGGTTGGAGGAGGGGGGTTACCATAAACTGCATATAGCTTGATAGCGGGTAAAAGGGGGGGGGTAGATAATCTGCACGGATGTCATTTAATCCATCCCCACCCCTCCCGTCGTGTCTGTCTGGTGGAATTCACAACATATCAGTCACTTACCAGCAGCTGTCAACTGGTACCCAGGATTAATCCCGTGTTTTAAAAAAATTACACCTAAGGGTTCATGTCTCAACAAACGTCACGCTTTATAAAATATTATTTTATACCTGCCCCCTTCCACTTTTCACAAAAACGTCAGACCCCCTCAAGCCCCCCCCCCCCCCGCCTAAAGAGACGTCACACCTACGTTATGGCGTAATTATTTTTGGGTTAATCATTTGTTATGCAGAACTGATCTCAAGTATAATTTCTATTGAAGAGTATTATTTTTGTTTCAATATTTTGCCAAAAAAAAATACAACCACCTCATCATCTTTTCCCTTTGTACTCAAGACACATCGGGTAGATGAAGTAGAGTTTATCTGTTTCAGGGCATATGAAGGGATATTATCGTCAGCACTATGCTAATAATAAATACATTACAATTACCGTCCTCAGAAATAAAATCGACGAATGTATTACTCAAAGGGACGCAACCATGATAATTATAGAAATGATAATTTATCTGGTTAATTCCCTTGATGTTTTAAAACACAGTACTCTCAATGAAGTTAATAATAATATGTTAAAGTATCTAGCATTACTGATTTATTTAACCTCCCCCCCCCCCCCCCCACACACACACAAACAACAAAATACCATTAAAAAATTTCAAGCAAGTCATTTATTTCGTGAAACCAATCCATGGCTTAGCAGTTATCAAAGATAATTACAATATGATAGTCAATTGCCGAAACAGCAACAAAAATACATCCATTGCTTACAACCTATCAATTTAAAGTTCCCTGTACAATGCATATATAAATATTGCATTCATTTTTGTCCATTGGTTTACTATCCACTACCGTTTACCTTATGCAGATAATATACAAAAATATACATGGCAAAAGCAATATGTTTTAAATTGTATAAACTATGTTTGATATTTTTTTATGAAAATAAAATGCTAGATATAAAGAAAGCCTAAATATTATAGCCCTGCCTAATAATAGATAAGTGACACTATATTGTATCAGATGTATTATAGTTTATAGTTTCTATATTGCACTACTGTTATATATATACTAGATAAGTTAAAACAAAAAGGTCAGTGTGTCAGTAGGTGTGTATGTGTACTACGGGGCAAGGTTGTGTGTACATACAGTGGTGCATATGTAAATGTGTTTACATGTACATGTAGAGAATGCAGACTAATAAGGGTGTGCTTGTATGCATAAGTGCATGTGTAAAGGCTAAATAACTCATCTGCATGCTTCATATAGAAATAAAGTACCCTCACACTTAAATTATCCCACTATTATGGACATGAAGAAACTTATTTCCACAAACCCACTATGTATTTTAATTTATCTTTCTGCTATAACAATTGTTTTAAAGTTTCAATAAAAAAAATGTCTTCACTTTATCAAGTTATTCTAATTTTAAATTCTTGAAACTGAATCAGTATTTACACTCTAGCACTCCGTCTATACAATGGCCATAGTACTGGCTCGGTCAGTATATACAGGCACAACATACACACAAACGCAAGTATATATACGATTGTTAAATCAATAGTTAAATATATGGAAATCCTAAACAAAAAGCAAGACACCAAAATAGGCAAATGTTAAAACCACTCTCAAAGTAACCACACTAAGAAAACAAATACCACTTATATATTTTTTCTTTTACGAGACCACTGTTATTAAATGTTGCACTAGAATATGCAGTTGTTAGGAAAAAAAACAATGGCATGGCTCCTCATAAAGATCACTGGATGATAAAATAAACAAACAAAAAAAATACAGTTTATTGTAATTATGATGTAATTTCTGTCTTTATTAATAGAAAAAAGTTATCGTAAAGAAAAATTAGTATGCATATTTCAGACATTTCTCTTTATAGCCATTTTGATCAAATCGTTTTTCTCAATCAATGATTGTTAATAGATCAATTTTACTAGAAAACTTCCTGTTTTAACCTTCAATTTCTGCTGTTCCATAAAATTTTAATATACCAAACTAAATTCCCCATGACCAGTTGGAAAATATAGGGGGAAAATGAGTTATAACCCTTGATACAACTTCTTAAATACTGTGCCTATAGAAATTGGAATGATGCACTAATCACTAACACTAAAGCTAACACAGCACATTGCATACAATAAAATAATTCACTGGTTTAGCCTGTGGTTTTTTTCATTATCAACCTTAAATAGTCTGATTTGAAATGAATTTTTTTTAAACTCAATATTCTTTTAGAAAAAAATGAGAAACAGATACTATACCTTCATTGTTTAAATAAAGTGGGTTTTGTTTTTTAAAATATCAAGTTAGAACAGATAAAATAAAAACTCAAGGAAAATTCTAGAAAAACTATAATCGTTATACAAAACGGATCATTTAATAAAATGAAATATAAAAAAGAGTGTGACTTCTATGAATTGTGCAGTAGTTTCCCTTAACACAAAACAGCTCAGGGGTATTGTTATTGAGTACAATGATATGGAATCAGAAGTGCAGACAACTGACTTTTGCGAATGCACAAAAAATAGAACACTTAAATACAATAATCTAATTGATGAACTTCTAATAAGTTAGTTTAGAGGAAAAACAATCATATGAACTACAATTATTTTAAAGACTTGTGTTAATTGAACAACCATCTTGTAAAATTTTTAAACTAGACTGGGGATGAACTAATTATAAACTAATTAAATAGCACTGGCATTAATCTTTCAAAATATCAATTTTACAAGCAATTTTTATAAGAAGGGCTTTGGTAGTACTAGTAAATGTTTATGTAAATATTTATTTTTGAGTAAGTATTCATTTTAAAAATAGTAAAAAGTACTGGTTATTTTCTAAATATTTCAAATTATATGTGAAATTAGCATAATAATAAGCATAATAGCCTAAAAAAGCGTAGTAAAACAAGATGTACTGAAAAAAAAATTGATTCAGTACTTTACACACATCTGATGATAACTAAACCATAACACATGTAAATGGAACTTGGCATCTCACAACATTTATCAAATGCAGTTTATTTTTACACTGGCAGGTACTAATTTAGACCACTAACACACCTGGATTGAATAAATTAGAGGAAGGGTTGTTTCCCCTGCAGTAAAGGCACCTGCTGTACAGCAAGACATACACGACAAATAAATAAAATGAGATCGTTAAAGTGCGTGGAACATTGAAAACTGAAAAAAAAAAATATGTACATTCGTAACTTCATGTTGCAATCCACAAACTATGTTACAGATAGGAGAAACCAGATTAGAACACTGTCATTTGATGTTGGTTTAATATTAGACGACTTAAATTAAAACTGGACAATTTGAAATCGGGTTTTTCCCACAAAAACATTAAAATAACATGCACCTCGTTTTTTTTCTACAAACAGATTTCCACATCAATCAGTCACACCATACTTAATATAATTAGCAAATATCTTTGTGACAGAAGAATGATTGAGAAAGCGCATTCAGTATTTTCTCATTTCTGCAGGTAGTTTGCAGGTGTTTGAAAACATTTAGCAGTTTATTATGTACAAACAATATGTTAACCACATAACACGTAGGTACTTAAAGTGAGCACTTATTTCTCACACAACATTGTATGCTTAACTGCATATACAAATTAGGATATTTTTAGCATTTTTCAAACGTAATTAAATCTTAATGCACAACACAATAAGATGCGCGTACTGATCAAGCCACATCCAAAACATTTTTTCTGATAAATGTTTTCAAAGTCAAATTACGCAAAATATGCACTTTTAGTGCACATTAATAATTTTTTAAATTTAGCTATGTTTTTCTTAATTCAGAATCAAAGCCACATTAGAATTTATTCTTACTATTTTAATTCATAGATTAAGGCCAATATTGAGACAATTTCCGCTACAAAACTGAAACTAATTAACAGAAGTGTAGTTTATTTAAATCTATATGAATATTGGATGAAAATATGCAGTTATAAGGTTGAAATTAAAATTAAAACTAACAGCATTGGGCTGTGCAATAACACATTAAAAAGTTGTAGATTCAACAATAACTAATGGATTTTTAAAGAATTCGTGTAATAAATTAAATTAATTATTTGATACAATTGAATGTAATACTTCTAAATAAATAGAATTATGATGCTTTATTCACATTAATTTTATAGAATCTAAACAAAAATGACAACAGATCATGAATGACATTTTGTTTTGTTTACCAACTGTGCGGGCAAGGATTGTGAGTCTAAATGCAAGAGTTTAATGGCAAGTCAAACATTGAGACTGTGTTGTTTTGAACAACAACAAAAAAAAAAAAAAAAAAGAAAACTACTAATTAATTACACTTTAAACTTCACTTAAAGTTACTTATTAAAATGCAGGCTTATCATAAAATCTGTGTATTAATATGAATCGGTTGGTTAAAAAAAAAATTCATCATAAAAATCTTGCATATGTCATTTTATTAATTTTAATGAATTATCTATTAAACATTATTAGTTGACTGATGGTTATATTTTTTCGCTCATACTACTCATAGATCTCACTTCCTTTTAATCAGTTAAGGATACAGAATTTAAAAAAAAAAATTACCTCCAGCCGGTTCACTTTACTTTACATCAAGTAAAGTCAAAGTTAGATAACTCACTTTACAGGACAGACTACTCTGAGACAAAAATTAAATCACAACAATAAAAATGCCCAAAAATCTTGACTGAAAATTGTTTATTCTCCTGTTACATAACAATTGTATAACATTCTGACCTTTGGGCACAGGTCCTTAATTATAAAGGGAAAGAAAACTTTTCAAACAAAAAATGTTTTATTGTATCAGTGAAGCTGAGAATGTAAAATAAACTTCAAGGACAACAAAAAAGAATTTTACTTTAATATTTACTATTTAACATTTCTTAGCTTTTCTAACGTAACAATGATCTGTTTTAAAACAAGGAGAGACATGACATACAAGTGATAAGGAATAAAACAGAACTACAAACAAGGCCATAAAGTTGTGGCAACTAGTTAGATTCTTTAAAACAGAATAAACTCACCAAAAATGCGCAACGACATACCAACTCAACTTATAAAAACAGTACAACTGACCTTGTTGTAATAAAGAGAGTTGAACAAAACACAAACAAAAATTGCTTCAAATTGTGCCAAAACTAAAATCATGTACCGAAGAAGTAACTTATTTGTCTTGACTTCAATTTTATTTTTTAAATCAAACATTATGACGATTTTATACACTTTATAAAAAGCGTAACAAGCACAATGAAAAAAATGCTACTATCTCCTTTATTTTTCTTTTATGCAAAATTTGTTTTGCAATATTTACAAGTAGAAATAAAAATTGTATAAATGCCTATCTGTGCAAGCAAAACAAAATAAAAATCACAGAATTGAATCAATGATAAACGTCAATTCGGCACTTGGTAGTTTCATTAGCCCCAACCAATTTTTTTATAGGTTAGTAGTACAAGAGAGACAATCAGACACATAGAGTTACTTCATCATATTTGCATTGAGACATGTTAAAAAAAAAATATTTTCAGGACACCATCTGCACACTCAACTAGTAGTCAACTTAATCTAATATCACATGATGATTACTGTCAATGGTTTGCTTTGTACAGCACACACTCACACTTACACATGCACACAGACAGCATGATCAAAAGCAGCCATCTCTCCAATTTTCTTCTAATCCATTTGTAGGCTTGGGCGACGCTGCATTGGCCCTGAGGAAAAGTTCAAGTTCAATGTAAATTTTGTTAATAATAAATGCATAATAATTATCTATCTGTTAAACATTTGAATAATAAATATTATCATGTACAAATTATAGGCTCATATTTTATAGCATATTCCTATAACACGTTATCGAAAGAAATGTGTTCAAATGGTCGAGCATTTGATTGCTAACCCAAAAGCCTAGAGTTCAAGTCTATGTAACACATGAGTCCACATAGCACAATGCTGATCACACTATCCCTTTATATACCTAGATCACAGAAACAGGTGAACTCTACTTCACTTGACCCATGGACCATCACACTCAAAAGGAAACATTACTACATCTAAATACAACCTGAATGGTGAAACAATCTTATTTGAAAAGTAATCCACCAGCCTTCTAGGTAAAGATGACTGACAGATAAAGGTGAAACAATCTTATTGAACAATTAATCCACCAACCTTCTAAACGTAGGTAAAGATGACTGACAGATAAAGGTGAAACAATCTTATTGAACAATTAATCCACCAACCTTCTAAACGTAGGTAAAGATGACCTTGAAGCAGACGAAGGTCTCATTATTTGTCTTCTTGGGGTGGGTAGACCAGATGTGCGCTGCGGGGACATCCCCCGTTGTTGCTGTTGCTGGGCCAGCCCGGGCAGCAGTCCAGTTGATATTGCTCTTTTAGGCGTGTTGGCATTGGGTCGGTAGTTGGGCTGCTGCAGCCTTGACGACATTGTTCTGTTGGCTTCAGGTGCCAGGTTCATCTCGTCGCTGTTGACACTGTGGCGCTCCAGGCTAGAGTCGGAGGAGTTGTGGGACTTGTACTGGAGGGCTGGGGTTGACGGGAGACTGCGACGTCCTCTGGAATCTGTCAAATCAACAACCAAATATTAAAATGTTTTTTATTTTGTATCTTGACAAAATAAGTACAAGAACAACAAAAAGCATAACACAGAAAATTATAAATAGTTGAATAGTTATAATTTTTAAATGTATATGTACTGTTTAAACATATACACGAGTCAAATTATTATTACATCATACAACAATTCTTCAAGATTCCTCTAAAACTTTTGTTTTTTGAATAAATTTAATTATCCTATCTCAATAATTTGTCATCACAAGCCCCCCCCCCCCCCCCACTATCTTGTGTGAAGCTCACACAACTTACCATTGACATTATTTAGCTGGAAATGCTGATTATTATGTGGGCTGTCTGGTGGTGTACTATGATCAGAACCCAAACTACCTCTGTGCTGTGAAATGTATGCACCTTCCACTACAAACAAAAAAATACACCAATATTAGAAAATTATTTAAGATAATAAATAAACATTTCTAAACTAAAATGTGTCGCATCTCTAATTTGCAGTCTTAACATGCTCTATCCAGTGAATAACCTTGTTATTTTGCACAAATATTAATATCTACCAATTTCTTTCAATGTGCAGTTTGTACAGCTGTTGATTGATACTAAACTAAACTATACTTACAGTCAAATCGACTAGGGCTCAGCCTTGTACCATTCTCCCCTTCCATCAATGCTTGCTTTGCTCTCATAGCTAAAACAATTTATAATAAATTGCAATTATATATTTTCTCAACCTAGCTATATTCAATCAATGTATTACAAGAGGTAAGTTTACAATATTAAAACATAATCATAATTAATGTGGTAAATAATTTCTAAGCTTTGAGTTACCTTTTCTATTTGCAGGTGTTATGCTTTGCCGAAGACCTAAGAAGGTATAGAAAATATAATATTTAATTCTAACTTAAAAACTGTCAGTGAAGTAGGCCTACTATCTATTCATTTTAAATTTATTTTGTAAATAATAGCCAAATGAATGGGGCACCAACATTAGAAACAACCATGTTGGATGACATTCTAGATAACTACCATTTAAATATAAAACATGAAATTCTGAACTGAAAGGTGCTTCATTTATTTTTTCATCTCACCACAGCTAGTACAGTAACATTACAATCTTAAAAATAAGATTGGAACTGATGAGAGATTTAACAAAGGTTATTTTTCCACGCTAGACACAGGGTGCTTAGCTACTTTTCATTTTAAAAAATATAAGCACATGCAGGTTTTCTAGGAGACATTGCATTCAGTTAAATGTTAGGGTAATTTAAAATGAAATTACTGGGTTTCTTTTTAATGTAACCATTTTACGCAGTAGAATATTTACTTCAAAAGGGAAAAAATAATTTTTTAAATTAGGAAAAGTTACACCCCTGCTAGATCCACCCTTAGAGCAGAGCAACAGATTCTTACAATTTTACTCTAAACTTACAACATCAGTCTACAAACCAACTACATCACAAACAAGAACAAGTGAAAAACTAACTCTCTTCCTGTTGCTTGGCCAGAGTCTCTATTTCACTGATGTCTGTGGTGCTGGGTATCGTAATTGGTTCCTGGGGCTGGTCTCCCTCGCCATGCATTGGAGCGCTCACTCTCTTTGGTCTGGTAAAAGTACCTGTATCAAAAGCCATTTTTCCAGAACCTGCACACAATGAAACCAGTTCAACCCCCATTTTCTCATGGTTGATATTTTTTTAACACATTCTGAAGAACTGTGTAAACAGTTATTTAACCATAGGTTAAATATTTAATTGTTTATTGCATTTTTCTTACAACTACTAAACCAAAAGTCTCAAGCTTGAATCATGGGTTCAAGCCTGCAAATACAGCCTTGAGTCAACACAGCTCTGATGGGTACCTGACACGTTAGGGTAACCAAGTTGGCTGAGCATGGTGCTGACCACACTATGCAGAAGTCAATGAAACAAATTAACTCTACTTCATCTGCCCCAAGTGTTTTGAGCATGGACCATTTTTTCAAAATGAATATAGCAATTTTATCCGTAATAATAAATAAGACTTAACCACTTCAAACCTCTGGTCATAAAATGTAAGTTAAAATATTTTTTTAAATTTAAAATTACCTGGCGGTGCAAGCCCAGATTTTCTGGGCACAGCATTTCTAATAGGTGGTGGTGCATTGTTTCCTTCTTCTGTGGATCGACTAAGTGCAAAGGCTGATCTGCTTGCATAAGGCTGGCTTCCAATGACTGGTGAGCTGGAACTGTGTTTCACTAAACAGATTTTTCAAAGTTTGGTTTATTATAAATACTCATCTTTAACAAAGTAAGAAAAGTTATTAATTGTACATTATTCTTACTTAGATATTTTGACATTTAAAACTATTTTCAGCATATTAATCTGGTAACGATTTGGCACGGTGTGGTCAAATAGTTCAACTGCTCACCTGAAAGTCTCGCTTTCAGATCCTGCAGTCGAGTCCGTATGATGTCTCTGAGTTAACTTAACCCAGCTCTGATGGGTACCAGACTCACATTAGGGAAAGTAAAGGTAGCTGGGCATAATGCTGACCACACTAAACCCTTCACCTGCCAAAGTTACTAAAACAAGTGAACTCTACTTCACCTGCCCCATGGACTTCAAGGCTCAAAACGGTACTTATCTAATCTTACAAAGATGGTGGCTCATAACCTAGCTTTTATGCTATGTTATAATAACTAAATATTCTGGTTTGGTTAAGATTAGTGATACTACTAGAAGATGAAAGCATCTTTGATTGTAGAGCAAAGCATAATGGCTCTACAAGATTGTCAGGGGTAGCCATGTTAAAATAAATCTATAGCTGGGACTTTCTTACTTCGGGCCACTTCATCCAACTTGCTTATAAGGGCTCTTCTAGATGACTGAACCTCTGGACTCGGGTGGTCAAAGTCCTGTCGCACCCAGGATATAATTTGTTCTTTGGACTGCTGAGGAGTTACTGCTTTAGGAGATGAGTACAACCTAGAGAGAGAAAAAAATGTTGAACGGTACTGAGTAAATATTTTCTTTTAAAAATAAGTTTTTGATAAATTTACAAGGAAACAATCAAATGAAAACAAAATTTACAAACCAATTTTACAAATATAAAAGAATAGTCCTATGGGTAGAGCAAATATTTTTTTAAAAAGCAAAAAGTTAAAAATAAATAATAATAAAAATATGGAGATACGAGTAAATGTATAGATATATTATTAGAATGATATGAATTAGTAAAAGTTATCATTCAACAAAAATGCAATAAAAACAGTACATATGAAGAAAGTTAGCAAATGTTAAATTTTTTTTTACACATGACCTGACCTAAATAAAAAATGAATGGGCCTAAATCATGTCAACTGATTGATTTCTTAAACACTTTTTTCCAGTACTAAGCCACATCTAACTGTTGCAATTAAAATCAGATAACAATTTAATGGTGTCATGTATCATGAATGACAGAACTATTAGGCTTATTTGTTTGTGATCAGAATTATAGTTAGTAATTAGGCCTATAGTACATAGTTGGTTAGCCAATATTTATAAATTAAGTAGCAGGCCTAATACTTAACTAATGTATTATTATTAATCATAATCTATTTAACTAGACTAAAACTAAAACTGAAAAATAAAGAGCAACGTTCACCATAGCTGTCTTTTTGAACAACATTTATTTAAATCACTGCCTGGTCTACTGACAGGACAATACTTTGCTATAAAAGCACTGTTCCTCCAGAAATTAGCTTAATAAATACTTTACAATGTGCTACTAGCATGAAGTGGAAAATAACACCCCCAGAAGTTACAAACCAATATACCTAGGCTACTGTTATGAAATGAAGTTGAAACTATCCTATCCTCATACCTATGGCAACACACTTGAATAAAATGAAGAAATTTAGGAATGTTTTACAACATTTTTGTTTACTTTGGCCCAGAGACATAGGCCTACATCAAATCAACCCAACATATCATTATTATTAACCGGATGTTTCACGAACAAAGACATACTAAGTAAATTATGAATTCTAGTATGACTGGCTAAATAAATCGTTGGTCATGATTTCAGTTCTGTCCACCACTCTGTGACCACTGTCTTGATCGATCATTCCTGATAGTGATAGGGCTAAACATAATAGATCTGCTGTTAAACATCAGCATGACCTTCTTTGATGTATAGTTTAGCATAATTATTAATTAGGCCATAACAATTGAACTAGTTAATAAACATCAATGGACTTCTCCAGTCCAACTGGTAAGATTCTCAGTCTTGAATTTAAAAAAAAAAAAAAAAAGGAAAGAAAGGAACTGTCTGACTAAGACTTTTTTTTAGACAGGCAGAATTGACTCAATATTGAGAAATATGCAGAGGCCAATACCTACCAACTATCGTCTTCAACCGGTAGATCTGAAAAATTGACATCTTCGTAGTCATCTAGAGCTAATTTTCCTTTGAATTTAACTTTTGTAATGTCAATGGATTCTTCGTCGTCATTTAAATTGTTGTTTTTGTTTACTCGATCGTACTCTCCGTTCTGTTGGGTGCCTACGCCAGCTTGTTTGCTTCTCAGGACTTCATTTTGTTTTTCTAGTTTTTTTACCAGTTCTTGAAGTTTTTTAACTTCAGATTGTGGGTCGATTAATGAATCAGTGCTGTCCATTTTAAAACATGTAAAGAGTTAAAATTATATTTCCTGAAAACTATCAACACATTTACTATTCACCATTGACGCCATCTTAGAATACAATTCACGCATGCGTAGACGTTTGTAAATAAAAAGAACAGGAAAAGGAAATTTGAAAACGAAACAAGCTACAGACAAAAAAAAGTATAATAAGCAAAGCAAACAAAAATAACAGTTTACTATTTATCTGGTTGTAAAAGTTGATGCAATATTACTAACGTCAAACCTAGAGAATTTAATCATCTGAGCTAACTAGACGCAAGACTGGTGTACGAGCACCAGCCTTATTTTTTTTAAAGTCGTCAGAAGTTTTTTACACAAATATAATCAGTGGTGTAGGCGTAGCGTGGGGGGGGGGGGGGGTGTTAAGAAACTCCACATACCCCTAATACGAAATTCTTTAACACTCTTTTTCAGTTCCACACTCACAAAAACATATTCCTAAATCCAAAAACCTTAACCGTTTACATTTTTAACATAGGATTAGCGTCATCGTTGATTACAGTTGTTGTGGGAATGGACTGATACAATGGCACTCCAAGTCACCATTCTTCTACAAACGCCTTCCAGATCTCTTCACCCACCGCTCTCGACGCCCACTACTTACCATCAACCCTCGCGATCCTAACTTCTACAACTTATTGATATCGACTCATTTTATATTCGTAATATAAAAATGTCGACGACAAAGTAAAACAACCTATGGCCAAAGACTTATATGACTATTTTTTTTTCAATTGGTCACTCATGGAAATAGCCTACCTATTACGTTTTAGCGATCAACGCTTTAACTACTATTGTAGAAAGAAAGTTTTTTTTTCTCGATGCATTTAAAATTTTGTTGTTATTAAGTTGTTTTCTATTTACTTATCTTAATATATTGTATATAGGAACTAATATTTATTTGTCTAAGTATAAATTGCAAAAACACGCGCAGAATTTGTAAAAATATTCTAAAAACATTTTAAAATTAAACAAAAAAAGAGATGACAAACACATAATCATTTTTGTGATTAAAATATTAATATTTTGATAACACTGGGGAAAATCTAAAAGTATTAAAACTACATTCCCAAAGTCCAACTTGTGTGGTAAGTGTGGTGCGAAAGAGCTTTGTATATGGCAAATCCTACTTATTCCATATAGCCCATGGCCTAGGGCTTGACCGAAAAGATACGCAACGTAAAATGCGCAACAGAAAACAGCGCACAAAAAGTGGGGAAAGGCCATTTATGTTTTCGTGAATCGAGCATTGCTAGACATGAGCAAAGAATTACCACAAGTACACTTTAGCATGATAAAACAGTTTTACCCGAAATTTGACAAAATTAAAGTGTATTATAATATAATTAATTTGCATTTGCGCAGTTTTCTGTTTGCGCTTTTTTCTGGGACACGGCCTGCCAAGACATATCCCAGAGAATCCATATAGTCTATGGCAGGAGTTCCCAACCCCGTGCCCGCGGGCGCCATGGCGCCCGCCGAACGATTCGTATGTGCCCGCCTCTCACTATTCGACAGAGACAGATTTTTTTTCATATACATTATTGAAAGGTTGAAGGGGATGGAAATCGAAAGTTTGAGGGAGGGGGGGGGGTGCAAATGGAAAGTTTTGTCCCCGGGTGACGAGAAGGGTCGCTACGCCTCTGGAAGGAGTTTGTCGATTTAAAATGGGTGGTGCCCGCCACCCTACCGATATTTTAGAATGTGCTCTAGAGTAAAAAAAAAAGGTTGGGAACCCCTGGTCTATGGCATATCCCAAGTTTTCTATACAGCTTAAGCCACATCTTAAATTCTATACAACGTATCCCTATATCAAAGCTTTTACACAGCCTAGCTCTCTTATGTAATACGAGCTGACCCGCTGCGTATCATACGCCGCTATTTAGTTGTTTTTTTTTTCTACTTTTCAGTAATTTATAATTTGTGAATTCGACAGTACCAATGCTGCCATTGAAAATATTTGCTTAAAAACACTACCCCCCCCCCCCCCACGTGAAAGCAGCCTCCTCTTAGTTACCTCCTCTAAGTTTAAAATCGTTTCAAACTAAATTATCTGCCCCTAATAGCCGTCACCAAACCCGTCTCTGTGATTGTAAAATGTAAACAGAGTGAACACCGCTCACCAGATCATGTGGGGGGGGGGGTGGGGGTGGTAGTGATAGTGATAGAGAGAAAGAGAGGGGACTGCAAGGAGGCGCTTGCAGCTTGTTTTCGAACTGATCCCAGAAGAGAATTATATATACGAGCCGACCCGCTGCGTATCATACGCCGCTATTTCAGAGGCGTAGCGACCCTTCCCGGCGCCCGGGGACAAACTTTCAATTTGGCGCCCCCCTCGGGAGCAAATTTTCAATTTGCAGTCCTCAAACTTTCGATTTGCACCCTCCCTCAAACTTTCGATTTGCACCCCCCCCCCCCCCCCGCCAAACTATTTATAATGCAAAAATGCAGCTAAAATTACATTTTTATTTGTTTTTACAACCCATTTTGGCGCCCCCTAAGGTCGGCGCCCGGGGACATATGTACCCCCCTGCCCCCCCATCGCTACGCCTCTGCGCTATTTAGTTGTTTTTTTTTTTCTACTTTTCAGTAATTCATAATTTGTGAATTCGACAGTACCAATGCTGCCACTGAAAATATTTGCTTAAAAACACTAAACCCCCCTCCCCCCCCCCCCCACGTGAAAGCAGCCTCCTCTTAGTTACCTCCTCTAAGTTTAAAATCGTTTCAAACTAAATTAACTGCCCCTAATAGCCGTCACCAAACCCGTCTCTATGATTGTAAAATGTAAACAGCGTGAACCACAGCTCACCAGACCATGTGAGGGGGTGGGGGTGGTAGCGATAGAGAGGAAGAGAGGGGACCGTAAGGCGCGCTTGCAGCTTGTTTTCTAACGACTCCCAGAAGAGAATTATATATATACGAGCCGGCCCGCGGCATAACATACGCCGCTATTTAGTTGTTTCTAATTTTCAGTAATTCATAATTTGTGAATTCGACAGTACCAACGCTGACACTGAAAATATTTCTTTAAAACACTATAAGTAGCTCGTTAAGGACCATAACCTCCCTTCCTTCTCCCCCCCCCCCCTACGTTTAAAATCGTTGGCTCTGCTTGTAAACATTTAGAGTGAACACAGCTCACTAAAACCATGTAGGGGTGGGGAGGTAGGGAGCGCGTTTACAGCTTGTTTTCTAGCGGCTCCCAGAAGAGAATTATATATATAGATAGATAGATAGATGTACAGCATAGAGTATTTCCAAAGATATCTGAGCAGTATATGGCATATATTGAAGCTTAATTACAGCTTAGGGCATACACCGACGTTATGTAGAATATGGTGCTTATCTCAAAGCTTATCCCAACACATCTTGTTAAAGCTTACAAGATCTACGTTTGAAAACAAATTCTCAAATACATTTTTCCTTTAGTTGCGTACATTTGAATCTAGATCTATGAGAAATACGTCATCAAACAAAGTGAAATTCATCACCGTGTTTATTTCTAGTGTATTGGCGGTAGAAATTTAATATTGAAAATATTTTAAAAAAAAACAACATATCTAACTCAAACATGACGAGCGTTAAAGTTGCAAGGACACAAGAAAGAAAAATCGAAGAAGAGCAGGTGAGTGGTGATAGATTTCGACACAGAGGCGTAGCTAGATCTAGTTTGGGCCTCCCTTTGAGCTGTATTGCTTAATTTCTATATAATGGAACGTAATTTTAGAACAGACTGCTACAAGACTGTACACACTGATTTAGCTTGGGGTTGCATCAGGAAATATTAGTGGGATAATTTTAAAAAGCGAACTCTTTTAATAATGAGTTGTGTCAGAGGCATCATAAGATGGGATTGAAAATAAAAACATATAGATCTATGTACGCTTCTAGAATTAGAATCTAGTTCTAAAACTTTAAGCGAAGGAGGCCTATAGTCTAATTAGTAGTATGATATCTAGGTTTTTTTTAAAGGGGGGAGGGGAATAGATCGAATTAGTACAAGAGTAATACAAAACATAGAAGCAAAGTTTTATAATCACTTAAATTTTAACAACTATGCATACAATTATTATACTATTCGAACTGCCCTTTAGTTAAGCGTAAGCCGGGTAGAAGACAATATCTACAGTTCTTTGCATTGTACGGAAATCTGCAACAGCTGGCCCAAATAAGGAAAAACCACATCAGCTTGTGACAGAGGCGTAGCGACCCCTCCCGGCGCCCGGGGACAAACTTTCGATTTGCGCCCCCCCCCCTCGAACTTTTCATTTGCACCACCCCCCCCCTCGAACTTTTCATTTGCACCCCCCCCTCAAACTTTCAATTTGGCGCCCCCCTAAGGTCGGCGCCCGGGGACATATGTCCCCCCCCCCCGCCCCCCCTCGCTACGCCTCTGGCTTGTGAACCCATTTTCCTACCCAGTCCACAGAGAGTGCGTGGACCCAGCTGCCGTTTCAAATCCTAATTGACATCGTTAAGAACCTGAGCAACAGGGACAAGTTTAACGCGGCCATGACGTGTAAGGCGTGGGTTCCAATCTTAGACGTACCTGCCTTGTTTACCACGGGACATTTCCTGTTACAGTCGGATGACGACAAGAGGGCGCTGTTGTTTGCAAGGACACGAGGAAAATGGCTACGTCACGTCTACGCTGATTGTTCACGTTGGTCTTGTTATTATTTCTATTCATATTTTTTTAAAAGTCACCTGCCTTGTATAAGCTAACAGATTTTTTTGTATAAGCTAATAGATTTTGTGTATAAGCTAATAGTTTTTGTGTATAAGCTAATAGATTTTGACTTTTTGTTTTCTTCATTACCAGAGTTTCTTTCAGGCATCTCTTCGGGACCCCCCCCCCCCCCCTCCCCTAAAAAGCGCGTCCATCCTACTCCTCCCCCGAACAAAAAAGATAATAAATAATGTGTGTAAATATATGTTTTAACCAGAGCCCCGCTCCTTCCTAAAATTTAAGTCAATCATCCCCCCCCCCCCCCGGAAAGTTTCGTGTGCCTTCCCCCACCCGGAGAAAAAAAATGTCCAAACCACTGTTCATTACAGAGAAACTCGATGACACACCACAAAGTGGCCCCCGTACACCCCCGGGGACAGAGGTTGTGTACGAGTTTGTGGCCAGTCTGCTTCAGGGTAGATGCAACAAACTTAGAACGATCTCCCTGAAAAATATCGCGTACCTCAAGGAGTACTCTGGCGGGGTTGACTACTACACCAGGCCCGTGTCCGACCTGGTCAACATAATACGCTCCATGCTGGAGGAGCAACAGGAGTTACGGGCACTGGATCTGACCAATGCCTGGCTAGGCTATGACGAAGGTCAGTGATTCTTGTTTAACAGCTGACCAAGGTCAGTGTACTTTATTGGGTGGTATGGGGGGGGGTAAATTAAACTGTATTATACTGTCAATCATACTTGTCAGGTAAGCGGGGGTTTAACCATCTCCCATACCTTACGCTCTGGCCTCCGCCATCTAAAATCAACAGGGCTAAAGGAAAAGAGGCTGACAAAGGAAGACCCAGAGGCGCAATCTGAAAAAAATATACCAAGAAGATTGGATACCTGGAGGCAGCTTGATGGGTCTACGACTAATGCCCGAAAGACACTTGCCAGAATGCCGTTTACCCGAAGGCCGTTTTTCGGAATAGACACTTGCCCGAGTGCGACAAACGCCCGAATGCGACAAACGCCCGAATGGACACTTGCTCGAATGCGACAAACAGTTGGAGAGACTAACCCAGGAAAGAGACGCCCGGAAATATCTTTTCAGCGACCTATGTCCCCCCAAAGGCGCGACAGGCTAACTTAACATCCACTACCTTAACTGTATCATCTTCCAATTGTTTACTTTGTCAGCCTTTTTTTTTGTTTTGCTGCCACTGTTCCTTGTTTTGGAAGTTTTTGCTAAACCAGAAGATACTATGAAGTGGCCGAACCAAAACGAGCTTTCGTTTTTAGCGAACGTAAGCAGACCATCATGATGACCATTGGATCATACCACATACTAAATCATTGTCAATGCTGCATTTTTAAATTTTTATTTTATTTTTACGATCCCTAAACATAAAGGCGTGTGGTCATATGCTAAGGCAAAGTACTATTGAAATACAACTAATGTAAATTTACAATTTATAATAACACTCACATAATTTCTCTGCCCTATTTTTAAAAGGTTATTTAGCGCCCTAAGGCAAAACGTATTAAAACGCTCCCCCCCCCCCCCTTATGTATGTATATATATATATATATATATATATATACATATATATATATATATATATATATATATATATATATATATATATATATATATATATATATATATATACATACATACATACATATATATATATATATATATATATATATATATATATATATATATATATATATATATATATATATATATATATATATATATATATATATGGTGACTGGACACATGATCTTAGACAAAATATCTCACGGACAAATGATCTCAGGACAGAAGATACCAGGACAAAATATATCAGGACAAATGATATTACGGTCAAATGATCTCAGACAAAATATCTCACAGCTAAATTTTAATGGTGTATTGTATGATTTTAGTTGATCTGAACATTTTTTAATTGACAGTCAAATGGTTTTGTTTACTATATTTAATATTGTTTATAGGCCTCAATAATAATTGTGAGAAATGTTTGCCGCATAAATTTGTCATTTTGCACTAAACATTTTAACATTAAGATTACTAATATAGTATGCGAAGATTAAAGAAATTTTTCGATAGACAACTTAGGTGGGCTTGCCAAACATTTGACAATCTTACATTGTCAGGTGGACGAAACTAGATCAAAGTAATGAAATAGCAATAAAGACACACCTTCGTATCAAGGTGGCCGCCCACTTTGATGGCAGAGACATGCCTTTAGGGGAAGACAACCGTCCTCCATGGACAATACAAATAGCATCTATTCTAAAGTCAATAGTTATGCGTCGGTCACACATCACCGATCAGATGACAAAAGCTTATGTAAACGGCAACGGTGATTGCGAAGCTAAGTTTGTCGAAGTGTTCATGCAAACAAAGCAGTATTGGTGGTGATTACTCTGCTATGGCCTCTTTCGGTACCATACAGAAAGGGTATAAGACATTAGTTTCTGGTGAATTTCTGTTCATAAAAGCCAGAAGTGGTGCAGCAGGCAAAGAGGTTCGGAAATGTGAAGTTAGAACATGTCGAGCGGGAGTTCCCACAATACATGATCACATAGTATTGGAGAGATGTTATCATAACGATGTACCTGCCAGCAAAGAAACGTAAGCGTTATGTTTGTGTTGATGATGTAATATAAACAATAGTTTAACGTTTAACCTGAAGACCCATTCACATTTTTGAAAAATATTTCGCGTGATATGAACATTAATGTTGTATAGCTATCGTTACTTTATTTGTTTTATACATTATCATTTATTATACCTTTCAGGTTAAAAGAGTAAGTTTGTTTTAATTTTTACTAATTCAAATCAAATGCTACTACAAAGATTAAGTTTAATGTATCTTTTCATTGTTTGTTAAGTTTTAACAAATTCATTTTATTCACAATTATTATGGGTAAAAAAATAAAAAAAATAAAAACATATTGAGAGTCAATAAAAAAAAGGTCAAATCAACTAAAATCATCGCACATACTATTAAAATTTTGCTGTGAGACATTTTGTCCATTGTATCATTTGTCCTGATATATTTTGTCCTAGTATTTTTTGTCAGTGAGATCATTTGACTTTGAGATCATTTGTCCTGAGATCATTTGTCATATATATATATATATATATATATATATATATATATATATATATATATATATATATATATATATATATATATATATATATATATATATTAGAAGACTGTCTCTCTAAATTCTAAATTAAATCATTTCATAGCAAAATATATCCATCGTGAGACAACACATCACACAAGATACGCTCGAAGCCATTTCTGGCTTGGAATAATCAAGTTTTTAAATTTCTTATTTACGCTCAACTAAAATTATGAATAGGTTCCTTCTTATTTGACAAGTCGGCCGAAGACTATGAATAAAAAAAACTTGATATGTGTGATGGTTTCCCGCGTTCTTTTCTTTTATTTTAATCATTAATACTATTAATTTGGAATTAATTCCTTTTTATAGCTTAGGCATTCTTCGGGATGCTTAAGTTTAATAATTCTTAAGAGAAGAATTTATAGTTTTAATTCGCATAGAAAATAAACTATTTTAATTAGTTTTATCGGCACCCCGATTCGACTATCTAAAGGAGAAAATAAGTCATGGAAGTGGTTTAAAGATTTGCCTATTTTTTTCACTACAACTTATACAGTTTTTTTCTCTACGCAACAGTGTGTTTTAGTTACTGTAGAACAATCACTCCTGCAATCGATTAGTTTTTATTTTTACATAACCACTAGTCTATCAAAGTGCAAAAAAAAAAAATATTTTATATACTTTATTGTCGGATTTGTCCCCCCCCCCTCCCTAAACGGCCTGCGTTATGCGCCGACACAAAAAGGCCGCAAACGTGATAGGTACTAATATAAAGAGCTTATTACTGGATTATATACAGTCGAAATAAAGAATGTGGACTGCTACTTGGCATTAAAACAAAAGACTTATGTAATTGTTTTCTACATCAATTGTGTGACACCAAAATAATAATAACTTTCTCAAATATTCTTAAATAACACTACAACATTTTGATATATCTGAATTTATGATTTTTTCAAGATTAATATAAGTCCCCTTTACTCCGTATATGATGAAGTACTAAGGGGTAAAACGCAGTGTTTCTTCCAGACTTTTTCTCCGGGGGGGGGGGGGGGCACTTACAATTTTCGGGGGGCGGTAGACTTTCTTCGGGGGGACGGACACTGTTAAAAGTATATATTTTCTATATAAATTATATAAATTTCATTTCGTTCGGGGGGGGGGGGGGGTGGTAAAAGCCCCCCCCCGAAGAGATGCCTGGAGGAAACTCTGGTAAAACGGTGAAAACTGTCAAAATTTCATGTGCTTTTTGTGTACGATTACAATACTTTCTCTATACTCAGTATACGAGAAAGTAAAAAGGCAAAGTGACTGTTAAAAACAGAGTTTCTTCCAGGCATCTCTTAGCCCCCCCCCCCCCCTGAAGAAAATCTACCACCCCCGAACGAAATGAATTTATATAGAAAATTTATACTTTTAACAGTATCCCGTCCGCCCCAACCCCCTGAAATTTTAGTCCGCACCCCACCCCCTAAAAATTTCAAGTGCCCCCCCCCTCACAGAGAGAAAAGTCGAGAAGAAACACTTGTTAAAAAGCACCCCGACCTTTTCAAATAAGGGAGGTGGGGGCGCATTTTCAACAACGCGAATACTTATATATAGGTCTAATTTGAAGATGGGGCGCAAAATTGATAGTTCGTCCTGGGCACCTAAATAGATCACTAAGCCTTTGTATATAGTTAACGTAATCTAATCAAAGTTATAAATTATTAGGTACTTTTAAATAATTGCGATTTCACATTTTTGCGCCCCCCCCCCCCCCCATACGGACAGCGCCTTAGGCGACCGCCTTGTTCGCCTTATAGGTAGCGCCGGCCCGGAAGATTCCTGATGTAGCATCACGAAACCTATATTCAAAAGGAAAACTTTTTTTGCACAGTCCTGACGTAAGTAAGCGCCAAACAGCTCTAATAAATGAAACCTTTTTGCAGGCTGCCGTCTCTTGGAAGAGGCCAGCTCAACCTGTGCGAAAACTCTGCGCAGACTTGCCGTGGATAGGTTTTTGGCAGTAACGTACAGCGACTCGGATTTAAGTGATTTTCATTCAGCTCTATTTTCGTTTAAAAAATTGACTGGTACGTTTTTATTCATCTAGTTTTTTTTATATGTATGTATTAATTTTTCATGATCCTTTCCCAAAATTATTTATGTCGTTTTTTTTTCACATGTGAATTTTGAAATCATTGTGTAAAGTTGTATGATGAGAATATAACACCGAATCTGATTGTATTTACGATTGTTTTTATCAAACAAGGGAAAACAGAGTTGTCTGTCGGGAAAAAATCATGAATTTGGGAAAATCGTAGCCGAGGGGCAGAAACCGAGGACAATCGCGAAGTGTTGAGTTCTGTTCTTTAGCCCATCAAGTTTTGATGTGCATCTGGTTAATATAATGGACAATGTGTTTTTAAAAAAAAAAACTCGTATTCGATGGCATTGTTTTTTTTTATTTACATGGCTATTGAGCAAAAGTCACCGCAATATACAATGTTTTATATTTTAGTGAACTAATCATTTATCTCAAAATCCCAAACTACAGAAATAGGAAAGTTTACATTTCTAAAAAAGTGAAAGTAGTAATTTTTTTTTAAAATTCTTGGCAGGTTTTCAAACTATGTTTCAAGTTTGTTATATCTGAGAGCGGTTGACGTGTTTCGAGTAGTTACAAAATGTATAAATTGTATATACCGGAGGTCGTCTAGATCCATATTCGTTCACGTTGTTCTCATAAGATGGAGCATTTCTTGGAGAATAAGAGAGAAATATTTGCTGATGCCTGAATTGATCCCCGCACTTTTGTTTGGAAGTAACCATTTAAATCCAGTTGTTAGGAGTAGCACTCTCCGTTACATTGAGTTTTATATAAACTAGTAGCCCATACCCGTTGCTGTCTGGATGTAGAGTTTCTTCCAGGCACCTCTTAGGGTGGGGGGTGGGGGGGGGGGGGAGGGCGAAAAAACTCTACCGCCCCCCCCCCCCCCCACGCCGAACGAAATAGAATTTACATAGAAAATATATAAATTTACGAGTGTCCACCCCCCTTCCCTGGAAATTTTAGTCCGCCCCCTACCACCCAAAAATTTCAAGTGCACCCCCCCCTCCCATCCACCCCCTACTCCGAAGAAAAAAGTGTGCATGAAACACCGGATGTAAATACAGTTTACAAATTTCATTCAAGTGTTCATATGTGAATGTGGTTGCTTAATAGTGATGTAGAGCTAATTGGTCGTAATGATTGCACTTCTGACCAGATGCTTGGTAAGCGAGGCGATTCGGTGCAGCGTGGTCGAGTCGGTAAACCGAAAAGTCTCGAGTTCGAACCCTCGGGCTCGTTAGCTGGGGACAGCCACTCTTCTAGGAGAGACAACTCCAAAATCAAACAACTGCTGCCTTGTGTTCTTGGTTGGACAAAGGCTATGGAAGCAAATCCAAAAAGAAAAGCAGGCTGAAATCGGAGTCAATGGCCTCGATGGCGCATAAGCAGTTGACACGTATCCTTAATTGTGATGGAGGCGTGGTCGAGTCGGCAAAAAGCTCATGGTTGATAAATTCGAAAAAAAAAGTCTTGAGTTCAAACCCTCTGGCAGATAAGGCTCGATCCCTTCCAACACTAAAAATTAAGAACGAAAAAAAAAAGAAGAAGGTGCAGCGTGGAGTGGTGGGTTCGGATCCTGTCCAGGTAAAAATGCCGTGTAACTGAGTCTACCCTTGCTGTTGAAATTACACACTTCATCAAAAGTGTTCCACAACAGGTAAGACGCCTGCTTTCAAACCTTCTACAGCGCACCACGCTGGAACCTCACGTCATAATCTGTGTCTTTCAGAGCTGGAACTTGACTATGAATGTGTGAGCTGCGAGTTTTTGTATGATCTCAGGGAGGCGTCAATCGGCGGCCTGCGACTTCGAGTTTTAAAGGTTCGGGCCACATACACAGCTAATGTCGTGCGCCCGAACTCGAGTGCGGCCTGGAAGAAGATAGCAGCCGCCATTCCAGATCTCAAAGTGATTTTTTTTATCAAACCTAAAAGTCGCTCCGAGGTAACAGAATATTAAAGAATACTTTAACGTTAAAAAATAACTCGACTTTATAATGTCTGGAGTGGCAGAATATTAAAGAATACTTTAACGTTAAAAAATAACTCGACTTTATAATGTCTGGAGTAGCAGAATATTAAAGAGATTATTTAAATTCAACTACCCGAGACTAGAGAAGCCCTAATAATTAACGTCAATTAAAAGCTACTTCAGCCATATATTCCTTCTAACTATAACCGATATTGTAGCATCTGTTACTATAATGAACCGACCAAGTCATTGTCCTATCACGTAAAACTGTTTCATTCAGGAGTCCTACGAGGATACCGTACCCATGATTGTTTTGACGCGATCGATGCCCCTGCACAGGTTACATTGGAATTCGGGACGTTTTATCGCTGTCAAGAACATAATCAAATGCTTCGAGTACATCTCCTGTAACTTTAAGGTTAGTCATGTCAGCGGTTTCGGGGCATTGAAATAATAATTGAAATTACACATAAATTACTGATGCATTTTTAGGTGCTAGTGCTGTTGATTCATCATCATCATCACCATCAACATCATCATCATCATCATCATCATCACCAACAACCATCTACATCATCACCATCATCATCATCATCATCACCAACATCATCATCATCATCACCAACAACCATCTACATCATCATCATCATCATCACCACCACCAACAACCATCTACATCATCATTAACATCATCATCATCATCATCACCAACAACCATCTACATCATCATCATTATCGTCATCATCATCATCAACATCATCATCAGCAACAACAACCATCTACATCATCATCATTGTCGTCATCATTATCATCAGCATCATCATTGTCGTCATCATTATCATCATCATCATCATTGTCGTCATCATTATCATCATCATGTTGACCATATGTGGAGCACAGGGACGCAACCCCACCTCTCCTTTGTCCTCCGCTCTGGGCGATTCATCCAAGCTGGGCCTACGTCATTCCGACCGCTTCACGGAGAGCTTATCTTTTCCATTTTTGTTTTGGCCTATCTATTTTCCTCTTTCCTTTGGGGATTCCAATCTAGTGACCGTTTGGTATTAAAAACTTTAATTTATTTGATATACACATGAAATTATTATTTCTTTTAACTACATATTTAAACGGTGTTTGTTTATCTTCTACGTCTTCTTCATCATCGTTACAACTAGTTCCCTCTTCTAACCCTTCTTCTGTATTTGAATAAGCTAAAAAGTACTGAATGAAATACGGTTTAACGAGATTTATATCATATTTTCCTGAATTAAACCCTATAACCGGCATTTGTCGCAAATACTGTTCTAATCTACCGCTAAGAAACCTTTCAAACCCTTTGTCGTTCGACTTATTATCGCTACCCCTAGATTTAGGTGGAAATAGCTTCCTGATTTGCTTAAAAATAGGATCGAACTGTTTTCTAAATATTCCATAAGCTCCCTCGGCGATTGTGTGCAGTCTGTCAATAACTCTAGTCACTAGCTCTTGGGGGTCACCAGTCAAAATAAAACAGATGGGTTCGACGAACCCATCTACGTTTGAGGCCACAGAGCAAGACAAAGAACCTTGCTTGGCTACGCTTTTTGTAACTCTACCTAACGTGGGTAAATTGGTATGGTCGAAATAACATTCAAAATCATAAGTTGCTCAGAAGGGATAAACAAAGTTACTATCTACATCTACCCCGTATGACGCTAAAAACTCCCAGATTGTTTTCTGTGTGTTATTAAGCCCCCCCCCCCCTTATACCTATCTACAGATTTGCCCCCATTACAATCTTTCACGTGTCTGTTCAATTGTTTAACGGTGGGCCATAATTTGTTACACATATAACACGCGAAAGAGTGACCCGCCCCACCTATATTATTAATGTACATAAACTGATTTTGAAAAAAATAAAAGATACACGGTCTCCCTAAACCTATCACTACTTCTAAGTTTCGGAGAAAGGACCAGATTTTCGTTAAATTCAAAAATGTCTATGTTTAAACTAAAACAGGACTCTAAGAGGGGGATTTCGACCAAACTAACCCCACTAAAATTAGCCAAGGTCCCGAGACCTTGGTGCGCTTGCCACTGTTTCGCGAGATTTAATGTTGGAATTCTAAGATCTTTTACGGGTGCTATGTAATGTCTGGTTAAACATCTAAAAAAGGAGAAATTAAATTGTCTGTGTAGGATTTTGAATTTGAATCCTTTTGTAACATGTTAATGGCGTGATTATGTTTAATAAAGTCAGGAATGTCTGTAAGAAGGATGTAGGTAAAGCTTTGTCTGTGGTCGTGTGTAAGTCTACCGCATCTCCCCTTAGGTCATCTACAGGAAAAATATCAGTGTGTGAATTAAGGTTACTGTCGTTGTTAGTCTTTACGCGTTTGTTGTTTTCTATGTCGTCATATGACCTTTGTCGCTTTTAGGGGCTAGTGTTGGAAGCGGTACGATCGGTTTGGGTCGCTGATGGGGGGTTGGATAGTTTGTCTATCGGTCGCTAATGTGGATTGGTCGGTTTGTCTGTCGGTTGCTGATGGAGTGTCGCTTGGTGATGTTTGGTTGCTGTGCGCTTTCTTTTAGTGTCTCGTTAAATTGGAAAGTAGTGTAAATACTTTCCCGCAAGTTGAACACGAATGTCTTTGTCGTCCGTGTGCAGAGTCGTGATGTCTTGTCAAATCGTTGCTGCGGGTGAATACCCGGTCGCATATGTCACACTTGTTACGGGTCATGGCTTGGTGGGTGGTTGTTTGGGTGGGTTGCATCTTATTCTAGTGGTTGAATCGGTTGGATGAGTGGGTAGGGCGCTGGCTGTAGAATAAAAAATAAAAATTAAAGTAATTACATAAAATAAAATAAAAACATTTGTCAACTTTAAAAAATTTAGTGGGGATACTTAAAACAAAACTAAATTAAAAATTAAACTTACCTACGATTTGGTTTGAACGTCTAAGTCCGAGCCGTATTGATGTAGTTGGATGTAGGTGGATCGACTGGGTAGGTAGCTCAATGGTTCAGTGGATGGATCGGCTGTGTCGATGGAGCTGTTGTACACTAAAAAGGAATACATGTGACTACTTATTTAATAAGATTTATTTAAAGGGTATTTTACTTAGTGGGGTTAGCTCCCTTAAAACAAGCGTAATATTAACCTTACCTCGGTGTGCACTATAAAAGTAAAGTAAATACATGTGACTACTTATTTTAATAAGATTTATTTAAAGGTTATTTTAATGGGGGTTAGGGCCTTTAAAACAAAAGTAATATTTACCTTACCTTTAATGTTAATTGCTAAGGTTCCGTAAACACATATACAAAGAAGGCGGTCCGTGGAGGGTTAGATTGATGTGTTGCTTGAGTCCTAAGCTGGCGTGGGTTTAGTCTCGCGGGTCAACGGCGGTCTCAGGCTGGATAAATAGCGGTGATGCTTGGTTTGGAGTCTGAAGTCGAATTGGTTTAGAACAAAATTTTCGCGTTCATTTATACGGTTGGTCAGCCAAAGTGCGGCGCCATCTGTCGCATGTTGGCAAATGCTTCGCGGAGAAGCACTTAGTGGATTCCCATTAATCACCATACCCCCTATGGTGTTCGCTTTTCAAATGCATTCAGTAAACCACCATTAATCAACCTGAGCTGTCAAACCGAGCGAGAAAACCCATTTATCACGGCCCGGTCCCTGTCAAAAGGAAAAACTTCGCTGGCTGATCGATGCGTGCCAGGTGTCGTTAACGAGTAACAGCTGTCGTTAATGGATGTTGGAAGTCGGGGCACAAAGAACTTTCTATTTTTGTACACATTAGCGCACCCCTCTCCTCCACCCCGCCATTACTCCCCCTCTCCTCCACCACCACCACCACCCCTCTCCACCACCACCACCCGGTGGTGAAGTATTTTACTATATGTCATTTTACCTCCGAACCACCACCCTCGGCCAGGTGGTGGAGTATTTTACTATATAACCTTTGCGCATCCGGCTCAACCACCACCATACTACCCAAAAGGGACCTGATATACTACTGGCGTATCATACGCCGCTTTTTAGTTGTTTTATTTTCTACTTTTCAGTAATTCATAATTTGTGAATTCGACAGTACCAATGTTGCCACTGAAAATATTTGCTTTAAAACACTAAACCCGCCTCCCCCTCCCCCCCCCCCCCCCCGTGAAAGCAGCCTCCTCTTAGTTACCTCCTCTAAGTTTAAAATCGTTTCAAACTAAATTATTTGTCCTTAATAGCCGTCACTAAACCCGGCTCTACGATTGTAACATGTAAACATTTACCGTGAACCACAGCTCACCTGATCATGTGAGGGGCTGGGGGTGGGGGGGGGGGGGGGGGGGGTGGGGTGGTAGCGATAGAGAGGAAGAGAGAGGACTGCAAGGCGCGCTTGCAGCTTGTTTTCTAACGTCTCCCAGAAGAGAATTATATATAGAGATATATATATAGATTTGTAGATCCGTATCAACAAAAAGCGATTTTCGATAACCGGAAGTGGAACTTTTTCTACTTTAAGTTTTTCAAAAGCCTATAAATTGAGTCTTAATTTAGATAGATGATGAAATTTCACATGTAAGTAAAAGATCTAATTCTCTGCCTTGTATCAAATTTTGAGTGTTTTCCGTTGACTGGAAGTAGCAATTTACTTTATTTCCGATTTCTCAGAAAACGTAATTTAAAAAGTACTAATAATATACCGCACTATTATGCACATTTTGTTTTGCATTTACTTGGTGTGCAATTCTTTTTTTCTACGAGATTCTATTCTATTTTAAAAAGTTTAAGTAATTAAAAATTGATTAAAAATCATGTCTATTTCCCGAGTTGCCATCCCCTGATGTTTTATACACAAATATTCGAGAAAGTTTATGGGATATCACTCCCGGTTAATTTATTATTTTTTTTTCTTGCGCACATCACAGTTAACAATACAGAATATTTTTGATTTTCATCTTGAAATATTTGGATCAGATTTTCTTTTAAATGTGTGTTTATTTACTTTGGATGCGCTTTTTCTGTTTCTGATTTAAAAAATGTCACTGTGATAAATAGTAACGGGTTTTCAAGTTCATTAAAAAATTGTGTAAAAATAAATAATCAATTTTATTCGGTTTACACCACTACTACATACAGCAACAAAGGCCTACCCTAGCTAGTGCGTGTAACAAGTTAATTTGACTAAAGCTAAGCACTGACCTTAAGACTTGACACTTATGTACGCTAGGTAATTTGACATCAGTATACCTTTCTTAAGCAGTGTTTCTTCCAGACTTTTTTCTCCGGGGGGGGGGGGGGTAGGTGGATACTGTTAAAAGTTTATATTTTCTATATAAATTCCATTTCTTTCGGGGTGGGGGGTAGACCTTCTTTGCCCCCCCCCCCGAAGAGATGCCTGAAGAAACTCTGTTCTTAAGCACCCACCCTATGCCATGACATAGACATTTAATCTTAAACTAATTAATAATTACGGGTGTTGTATTTTTTAAAGACCACTCTACATCACCTCAAATTGATATCAGAAGTTCGCCTAGACAAAGAAGCCATTGGAGAACTTTTCCAGAGGTGAGTTGGTTGCCCTGGTTGTGTTTCATGAGTGCTTAGGATGCGTGTCAGTGTCTTCGTGTAAGTTGTTATAAATGCTCTAATGATGAGAATAATTTCATGTTTTTAACTTACACCAGGGGTCGACAACCTTTTCCGACGGAAGAGCCAAAATATGCAATTTACAAAATTGACCAGTTCTTAAAGAGCCACAAACGTTTTTGTTCAATATTTAGGATTAGATATATATGCATATATATATATATATATATATATATATATATATATATATATATATATATATATATATATATATATATAATATAATATAATATATAGCTTTAAATATGAAATCATATTAATTCATATTTTTTTATAAATACACATGTTTCGCACAATACATATTATAGTATTTTAATAGCTCTGCTAAAAAAATAAAATTATAAAATTAGTAATCCAATAATATAGCTATAATAATTGAATATTTACATTAATTACATCAATGGGAGCACTGAGCTTTCATGCCGTTTGAAAGTTTGTTTATATCTGGCTCATAACTTCTTGTTTTAAGTTTCAAGCACGACTCTAGATTTTTATTAGGTAGTTGGTTTCTTACTTAACTTTTTGTTGTATTCATGTAAGAGAACACTTGCTAGCACGAATATCTTGACCTAATGATCATCAGCACTCCAGATGTCAACTTCTCCACATTACTGTACCATCCTACAAATCTATCCCATGCGTCACGTATGAGTGCCTCAACTCGCGATATTTCTTTTACAGCTGTCCAGTTGTGCAGCGTAACATGCATGTTTTACTGGACCTTCTTCTATTTTTACTTACTCTTGAGTTCTGTGAATATCCCTCTCCACAAATGAGTCGTTTTTAATTCATGCTAATCGTTGCATTGGTTTCATGAATTTTTTTTTCAGTTTTTTCGAAATCAAGTAATCTACCGCTCTCCGTGTTTTCAACAAAAAAAGTAATTTATTTTCGAAACATCATCTTCTCAAGCAAGGCATGGGCTGAGTTTTCCTTTCCTTGCAGTTTTACATTTAGCTAATTTAGTTTCTTTGTCATATCCACCATATAGTTGAATGTTTCAATGCGGGATAAACAATTTAATAAGAAGTACATTGAAAATAGGATGTACCTAAATATTCCAATAGAATAGCGAGTGTTTATTGTTTAAATTTATTATTATTTAATTCATTACCAAGTGTTGCAGAACAATAATTTGATGAGTTTTGAAAATAACATAAAAAAAATTATTAATATTTGTGCATGGAGCCGAAGAGCCGCAACTTGACATCAGAAGAGCCGCATGCGGCTCGCGAGCCGCAGGTTGCCGACCTCTGACTTACACCTACAATCCCAGAGCCATGCATCGAATTGTTGAAATATTGGGCTAGGGATATATATATATATATATATATATATATATATATATATATATATATATATATATATATATATATATATTATCTTTCACAGATTACAGACGAGTGAGAGGCTCAAGAAGTTTGCTCTAGACTTGCCCTGTGATTTAAAGACCGACCAACAGGAATACAAAAATGCTATCTCGGAGGCCGTAAACAATTACAGAGCAACATATGCGGTCACCTTAAACGGTCAGAAGTTATCTGAAGCGAGGTAAACCGTCATTCAATTGCAGTCACAGTTTTGAGGTTGTAGGAGGCATGGATGCATTCATAGAGACATCAATGTGTAAACAATAAACACGGATAATAAAAACACCTTAAACAAAATAAATCAAATCGCTAAAATACATTTGGGAAATTCTGTTTTTTTATTTTAAATTGTTTATTTACTTTTTTTTATTGCATATAACTTAAGTTTTTTTCCAATATTACGATATTAACTAAACTAAAATTACCAGTTTGTTTTATTTGAGCTGCTTATTTTAATCAGTGTTTACCCGGTTTTTTTAAATATCTTTTTGTTTTATCTCATATCTTTGAAACTTTGTAGTGACAATTTGTTTCTGTCACATTTTTCATCAATTACAAGTTTGTCTTAATGAATGCACTTAGTGAAGCATAGTGCATGCAACAATAGTTATGCACAACCTTGGGTATATATACCAATATTTTTATACAGCATAGGTCACGCAACAATAGTTATTTAAAACCTTGCGTATATATCAATAATTTTGCTTAATATCAGTGGCGTAGCGAGGTCGGGTGTCACGCGGTGCGGCACTTAATGGTGTCACCCCCCCCCAGAGGCGTTGCGACCCTTCCCGGGGACAAACTTTCAAGTTTACGATTTGCACCCCCCCCCCCCCCCCTCAAACTTTTGATTTGCATCCCCCCTCAAGTTTTCGATTTGCACCCTCCCCCCCCCCTCAAACTTTCGATTTGCACCCCCCCTCAAGTTTTTCTCTATATATTTTGCTATTTTTTGCCTTGGTGTCATCCCCTAAATGGTGTCACCCGGTGCGCTCCGCACCCCCCCCCCCCCCCCGCTACGCCCCTGCTTAATATAAATTATTTTTTTTAGAAAACTACAGGGTGAATGTTCTTAGAATATGCTGCTTCATAATATTTTTTTATAAAAGCTTTTGAAAATTCAGAAATACCACAAAGTATTATTTCCGTTTACCGGAAATCTCCCTAAAGATGTAAGCATACAAATATGCTCTACTAATTATATATAAAATTTCGTCTTCCAAATTAAAACGGTACTAGAGTTTTCAATATTTTAGTAACCTAAAATATAGTAAAGTACCATTTCCGGTCATTTTAAATCGTTAATGATTCTTGATAGGAGCCTATCTATAAGATCTACTTATTACAAATGAAAATATGTCCTCTAGCCTCAGGGTATCTCGTTTGCACACACAAATTTACAATCAAGATTGCAAATTTTTAAAATTTTGACTCATATTTTTTTTACAAGATTATAATACTTTCTCTACTCTATGCCTTGTAAACAAGAAAGTAAAAAAAATAATAATACGAAAACAAATTTAATACGACGCAGATAGAGGTACAGATTTAATGTAAAGAACGACATTGGCTTCTAAGATGTTTAAATAAATTATGCCTTTAGTGTTTTTGAATTGAAGAAAAGTCGCAAAGTGTTAAACGTCATAAAAAACATGTGCAGAGCGTCACTTCCTAAATCTAACATGGTGGCTGTGAAATCAGCAAGAAAAACTGAAAAACTTAAAGTTTGAAGATAAATCATAGTAAAGTGTGGGGGTAAAATGGGCGATCGTGATATATTTATGGTAGGTGACCATATTTTTAAAATGTTTTTATGACCATTATTATTATTAAGGCCATCTATGCACAAAACAACGCAGAATCAATCAAGATTGAGATCTAAATTCGACGCCATTAAAATGGTTGACTAGATCTAGATCTAGATCTAGATCTATACGCCAGCTGGCACGTGAAGGACCCAATCATTAGTACTTTATTACATAAACGCTTGTCCTTAAAACGTTTTGTATGCATTCTTTTTTCTTTATTCAATCTTTGACTAGCCGTTTCGACTTCTACTTTAATTTTTAAAATAGTTAAATTAAAGTTTTATAAAATAGGTATGTAATAGTTTTAGAAAATATGTAATCAAATTTGCAATAGCAGGGATATTTAAAACTTTCGTTTAAGGCAGGTTTCATTTTTGTTTCATTACAAACATCTGTTATCGTTTCTTGCAACCCATATCTGTTTAATAAGGACCATTGTTTTTTGTGGGTTATACTGTTATCCGGTAATTATTTTGATTCTTGGTATTCCAAAACGTTTGCGTCAATGCGACCCCCCTTTGGAAACGGCAATTTTTTTAATTTAATTAAAATTTAATAGTTAAGGTTAGGACGCAGGATGTTACTAGGGGGTCAGAGTGGCCGGGCGAGTAATCACGTGGTTGTAAACTCTTAATGTCCCAAGTTCAAACCCTCGGGCAGATGAGATCGATTAGACGGGGAGAGATTATCGAAATCAAATATGAGGAGTGTCCCTTAGGTTTAGGCAGTGAGATTACCAACTCTGGATTCCCTTCGGCAGTTCCTGCTGATGCCAAATTGTACAGGTGACGTCCTGTCTATGGAGCTGTGTAGAGAGAGTGGACCAGGTACATAGGCAACATCTGCCTTTTCTCATTTTGCTGCCCAGGCTTTGTGCTTAGATGTCCAAGTCGCAATTATCCAACGTTTTTTTGTTGTTGTTGCTATGTGAGGTGGAAAGCTTATGTACCAATGTTCCTACCCAGTCCACAGAGAGTGCGTGGACCCAGCTGCCGTTTCAAATCCTAATTGACATCTTTAAGAACCTCAGCAACAGGGACAAGTTTAACGCAGCCATGACGTGTAAGGCGTGGGTTCCAATCTTAGACGTACCTGCATTGTTTACCACTGGACATTTTCTGTTCCCGTTGGATGACGACAAGAGGGCGCTGTTGTTTGCAAGGACACGAGGAAAATGGCTACGTCACGTCTACGCCGACTGTTCACGTTGGTCTTGTTATTCTTTCTATTCATATTTTTTTTTAAGTCATCGACCTTGTATAAGCTAATAGATTTTGTGTATAAGCTAATAGATTTTGACTTTTTGTTTTCTTCATTACCAGAGTTTCTTTCAGGCATCTCTTCGGGAACACCCCCCCCCCCCTAAAAAGCGCGCCCATCCTACTCCTCTCCCGAACAAAAAAGAAAATAAATAATGTGTGAAAAATGTATATTTTAACCAGAGCCCCGCTCCTTCCTGAAATTTAAGTCAATTCCCCCCCCCTTTGAAAGTTTCAAGTGCCTTCCCCCCACCCGGAGAAAAAAATGTCCAAACCACCGTTCATTACAGAGAAACTCGATGACACTGACACGGAGCATCGTGGCCCCCGTACACCCCCGGGGACAGAGGTTGTGTACGAGTTTGTGGCCAGTCTGCTTCAGGGTAGATGCATCAAACTTAGAACGATCTCCCTGAAAAATATCGCGTACCTCAAGGACTACTCTGGCGGGGTTGATTACTACACCAGGCCCGTGTCCGACCTGGTCAACATAATACGCTCCATGCTGGAGGAGCAACAGGAGTTACGGGCACTGGATCTGACCAATGCCTGGCTAGGCTATGACGAAGGTCAGTGATTCTTGTTTAACAGCTGACCAAGGTCAGTGTACTTTATTGGGTGGTATGGGTGGGGGGGGGGGGGGGGTAAATTAAACTGTATTATACTGTCAATCATACTTGTCAGGTAAGCGGGGGTTTAACCATCTCCCATACATTACGCTCTGGCCTCCGCCATCTAAAATCAACAGGGCTAAATGAAAAGAGGCTGACAAAGGAAGACCCAGAGGCGCAATCTGAAAAAAATATACCAAGAAGATTGGATACCTGGAGGCAGCTTGATGGGTCTACGACTAATTCCCGAAAGACACTTGCCAGAATGCCGTTTACCCCGAAGGCCGTTTTTCGGAATAGACACTTGCCCGAGTGCGACAAACGCCCGAATGCGACAAACGCCCGAATGGACACTTGCTCGAATGCGACAAACCGTTGGAGAGACTAACCCAGGAAAGAGACGCCCGGAAATATCTTTTCAGCGACCTATGTCCCCCCCCCCCCCCCCCCCCCAAGGACGGAGTGGTCTAGCGGTAGAGAGCTGGACTGCTAACCCGTAAGTCTCGAGTTCGAATCCGGGTTCAAGTCAGTAGACCGTCCCTGAGTCCACCCAACTCTGATGGGTACCTAACTTATGTTAGGGAAAGTAAAGGGCGGCTGGGCATAGTGCTGACCACACTATCTCTTCATATGCCGAGGTCACAGAAACATGTGAACTCTACTTCACTTGCCCCATAGACCGTCAGGTTTGAAAGGGAAACTTATGTCCCCCCAAAGGCGCGAAAGGCTAACTTAACATCCACTACCTTAACTGTATCATCTTCCAATTGTTTACTTTGTCAGCCTTTTTTTTTGTGTTTTGCTGCCACTGTTCCTTGTTTTGGAAGTTTTTGCTAAACCAGAAGATACTATGAAGTGGCCGAACCATAACGAGCTTTCGTTTTTAGCGAACGTAAGCAGACCATCATGATGACCATTGGATCATACCACATACTAAATCATTGTCAATGCTGCATTTTTTAATTTTAATTTTATTTTTACGATCCCTAAACATAAAGGCGTGTGGTCATATGCTAAGGCAAAGTACTATTGAAATACAACTAATGTAAATTTACAATTTATAATAACACTCACATAATTTCTCTGCCCTATTTTGAAAAGGTTATTAAGCGCCCTAGGCAAAACGTATTAAAACGCCCCCCCCCCCCCCGCAATTTTTCGGGCCCCCTTATGTATATATATATATATATATATATATATATATATATATATATATATATATATATATATATATATGGTGACTGGACAAATGATCTTAGACAAAATATCTCACGGACAAATGATATCAGGACAGATGATCTCAAGGTGAAATGATCTCACGGACAGAAGATACCAGGACAAAATATATCAGGACAAATGATATTACGGTCAAATGATCTCAGACAAAATATCTCACAGCTAAATTTTAATGGTGTATTGTATGATTTTAGTTGATCTGAACATTTTTTAATTGACAGTCAAATGGTCTTATTTACTATATTTAATATTGTTTATAGGCCTCAATAACAATTGTGAGAAATGTTTGCCGCATAAATTTGTCATTTTGCACTAAACATTTTAACATTAAGATTACTAATATAGTATGCGAAGATTAAAGAAATTTTTCGATAGACAACATAGGTGGGCTTGCCAAACATTTGACAATCCTACATTGTCAGGTGGACGAAACTAGATCAAAGTAATGAAATAGCAATAAAGACACACCTTCGTATCAAGGTGGCCGCCCACTTTGATGGCAGAGACATGCCTTTAGGGGAAGACAACAGTCCTCCATGGACAATACAAATAGCATCTAAAGTCAATAGTTATGCGTCGGTCACACATCACCGATCAGATGACAAAAGCTTATGTAAACGGCAACGGTGATTGCGAAGCTAAGTTTGTCGAAGTGTGCATGCAAACAAAGCAGTATTGGTGGTGATTACTCTGCTATGGCCTCTTTCGGTACCATACAGAAAGGGTATAAGACATTAGTTTCTGGTGAATTTCTGTTCATAAAAGCCAGAAGTGGTGCAGCAGGCAAAGAGGTTCGGAAATGTGAAGTTAGAACATGTCGAGCAGGAGTTCCCACAATACATGATCACATAGTATTGGAGAGATGTTATCATAACGATGTACCTGCCAGCAAAGAAACGTAAGCGTTATGTTTGTGTTGATGATGTAATATAAACAATAGTTTAACGTTTGACCTGAAAACCCATTCATATTTTTGAAAAATATTTCGCGTGATATGAACATTAATGTTGTATAGCTATCGTTACTTTATTTGTGTTATACATTATCATTTATTATACCTTTCAGGTTAAAAGAGTAAGTTTGTTTTAATTTTTACTAATTCAAATCAAATGCTACTACAAAGATTAAGTTTAATGTATCTTTTCATTGTTTGTTAAGTTTTAACAAATTCATTTTATTCACAATTATTATGGGTAAAAAAATAAAAAAAAAACATATTGAGAGTCAATAAAAAAAAGGTCAAATCAACTAAAATCATCGCACATACTATTAAAATTTTGCTGTGAGACATTTAGTCTGAGATATTTTGTCCATTGTATCATTTGTCCTGATATATTTTGTCCTAGTATTTTTTGTCAGTGAGATCATTTGACTTTGAGATCATTTGTCCTGAGATCATTTATCATATATATATATATATATATATATATATATATATATATATATATATATATATATATATATATATATATATATATATATATATATATATATATATATATATATATATATATTAGAATACTGTCTCTCTAAATTCTAAATTAAATCATTTCATAGCAAAATATATCCATCGTGAGACAACACATCACACAAGATACGCTCGAAGCCATTTCTGGCTTGGAATAATCAAGTTTTTAAATTTCTTATTTACGCTCAACTAAAATTATGAATAGGTTCCTTCTTATTTGACAAGTCGGCCGAAGACTATGAATAAAAAAAAAAACTTGATATGTGTGATGGTTTCCCGCGTTCTTTTCTTTTTTTTTTAATCATTAATACTATTAATTTGGAATTAATTCCTTTTTATAGCTTAGGCATTCTTCAGGATGCTGAAGTTTAATAATTCTTAAGAGAAGAATTTATAGTTTTAATTCGCATAGTAAATAAACTATTTTAATTAGTTTTATCGGCACCCCGATTCGACTATCTAAAGGAGAAAATAAGTCATGGAAGTGGT
Organism: Physella acuta; assembly: GCF_028476545.2. Classification (NCBI taxonomy): domain Eukaryota; kingdom Metazoa; phylum Mollusca; class Gastropoda; family Physidae; genus Physella; species Physella acuta. The sequence continues at coordinate 102,927 of NW_026733064.1, forward strand.
TTAAAGATTTGCCTATTTTTTTTTACTACAACTTATACAGGTTTTTCTCTCTACGCAACAGTGTTTTAGTTACTGTAGAACAATCACTCCTGCAATCGATTAGTTTTTATTTTTACATAACCACTAGTCTATCAAAGTGCAAAAAAATATACTTTATATACTTTATTGTCGGATTTTGTCCCCCCCCCCTCCCTAAACGGCCTGCGTTATGCGCCGACACAAAAAGGCCGCAAACGTGATAGGTACTAATATAAAGAGCTTATTACTGGATTATATACAGTCGAAATAAAGAATGTGGACTGCTACTTGGCATTAAAACAAAAGACTTATGTAATTGTTTTCTACATCAATTGTGTGACACTAAAATAATAATAACTTTCTCAAATATTCTTAAATAACACTACAAAATTTTGATATATCTGAATTTATGATTTTTTCAAGATTAATATAAGTCCCCTTTACTCCGTATATGATGAAGTACTAAGGGGTAAAACGCAGTGTTTCTTCCAGACTTTTTCTCCGGGTGGGGGGGGGGGGGCACTTACAATTTTCGGGGGGGCGGTAGACTTTCTTCGGGGGGACGGACACTGTTAAAAGTATATATTTTCTATATAAATTATATAAATTTCATTTCGTTCGGGAGGGGGGGGGGGTGGTAAAAGCCCCCCCCCCCCCCCCCACGAAGAGATGCCTGGAGGAAACTCTGGTAAAACGGTGAAAACTGTCAAAATTTCATGTGCTTTTTGTGTACGATTACAATACTTTCTCTATACTCAGTATACGAGAAAGTAAAAAGGCAAAGTGACTGTTAAAAACAGAGTTTCTTCCAGGCATCTCTTAGCCCCCCCCCCCCCCCCTGAAGAAAATCTACCACCCCCCGAACGAAATGAATTTATATAGAAAATTTATACTTTTAACAGTATCCCGTCCGCCCCAACCCCCTGAAATTTTAGTCCGCACCCCACCCCCTAAAAATTTCAAGTGCCCCCCCCCCCCCCCCCTCACAGAGAGAAAAGTCGAGAAGAAACGATTGCTAAAAAGCACCCCGACCTTTTCAAATAAGGGAGGTGGGGGCGCATTTTCAACAACGCGAATACTTAATTATAGGTCTAATTTGAAGATGGGGCGCAAAATTGATAGTTCGTCCTGGGCACCTAAATAGATCACTAAGCCTTTGTATATAGTTAACGTAATCTAATCAAAGTTATAAATTATTAGGTACTTTTAAATAATTGCGATTTCACATTTTTGCGCCCCCCCCCCCCATACGGACAGCGCCTTAGGCGACCGCCTGGTTCGCCTTATAGGTAGCGCCGGCCCGGAAGATTCCTGATGTAGCATCACGAAACCTATATTCAAAAGGAAAACTTTTTTTGCACAGTCCTGACGTAAGTAAGCGCCAAACAGCTCTAATAAATGAAACCTTTTTGCAGGCTGCCGTCTCTTGGAAGAGGCCAGCTCAACCTGCGCGAAAACTCTGCGCAGACTTGCCGTGGATAGGTTTGTGGCAGTAACGTACAGCGACTCGGATTTAAGTGATTTTCATTCAGCTCTATTTTCGTTTAAAAAATTGACTGGTAAGTTTTTATTCATCTAGTTTTTTTTTTATATGTATGTATTAATTTTTCATGATCCTTTCCAAAAATTATTTATGTCGTTGTTTTTTTTTCACATGTGAATTTTGAAATCATTGTGTAAAGTTGTATGATGAGAATATAACACCGAATCTGATTGTATTTACGATTGTTTTTATCAAACAAGGGAAAACAGAGTTGTCTGTCGGGAAAAAATCATGAATTTGGGAAAATCGTAGCCGAGGGGCAGAAACCGAGGACAATCGCGAAGTGTTGAGTTCTGTTCTTTAGCCCATCAAGTTTTGATGTGCATCTGGTTAATATAATGGACAATGTGTTTTTTTAAAAAAAAAACTCGTATTCGATGGCATTGTTTTTTTTATTTACATGGCTATTGAGCAAAAGTCACCGCAATATACAATGTTTTATATTTTAGTGAACTAATCATTTATCTCAAAATCCCAAACTACAGAAATAGGAAAGTTTACATTTCTAAAAAAGTGAAAGTAGTAATTTTTTTTTTAAATTCTTGGCAGGTTTTCAAACTATGTTTCAAGTTTGTTATATCTGAGAGCGGTTGACGTGTTTCGAGTAGTTACAAAATGTATAAATTGTATACTACGGAGGTCGTCTAGATCCGTATTCGTTCACGTTGTTCTCATACGATGGAGCATTTCTTGGAGAATAAGAGAGAAATATTTGCTGATGCCTGAATTGATCCCCGCACTTTTGTTTGGAAGTAACCATTTAAATCCAGTTGTTAGGAGTAGCACTCTCCGTTACATTGAGTTTTATATAAACTAGTAGCCCATACCCGTTGCTGTCCTGGATGTAGAGTTTCTTCCAGGCACCTCTTCGAGTGGGGGGGGGGGGGGGTAGAGGGCGAAAAAACTCTACCGCCTCCCCCCCCCCCCCACCCCCACGCCGAACGAAATAGAATTTACATAGAAAATATATAAATTTACGAGTGTCCACCCCCCTTCCCTGGAAATTTTAGTCCGCCCCCTACCACCCAAAAATTTCAAGTGCCCCCCCATCCACCCCCTACTCCGAAGATAAAAGTATGCATGAAACACCGGATGTAAATACAGTTTACAAATTTCATTCAAGTGTTCATATGTGAATGTGGTTGCTTAATAGTGATGTAGAGCTAATTGGTCGTAATGATTGCACTTCTGACCAGATGCTTGCTAAGCGAGGCGATTCGGTGCAGCGTGGTCGAGTCGGTAAACCGAAAAGTCTCGAGTTCGAACCCTCGGGCTCGTTAGCTGGGGACAGCCACTCTTCTAGGAGAGACAACTCCAAAATCAAACAACTGCTGCCTTGTGTTCTTGGTTGGACAAAGGCTATGGAAGCAAATCCAAAAAGAAAAGCAGGCTGAAATCGGAGTCAATGGCCTCGATGGCGCATAAGCAGTTGACACGTATCCTTAATTGTGATGGAGGCGTGGTCGAGTTGGCAAAAAGCTCATGGTTGATAAATTCGAAAAAAAAAGTCTTGAGTTCAAACCCTCTGGCAGATAAGGCTCGATCCCTTCCAACACTAAAAATTAAGAACGAAAAAAAAAGAAGAAGGTGCAGCGTGGAGTGGTGGGTTCGGATCCTGTCCAGGTAAAAATGCCGTGTAACTGAGTCTACCCTTGCTGTTGAAATTACACACTTCATCAAAAGTGTTCCACAACAGGAAAGACGCCTGCTTTCAAACCTTCTACAGCGCACTACGCTGGAACCTCACGTCATAATCTGTGTCTTTCAGAGCTGGAACTTGACTATGAATGTGTGAGCTGCGAGTTCTTGTATGATCTCAGGGAGGCGTCAATCGGCGGCCTGCGACTTCGAGTTTTAAAGGTTCGGGCCACATACACAGCTAATGTCGTGCGCCCAAACTCGAGTGCGACCTGGAAGAAGATAGCAGCCGCCATTCCAGATCTCAAAGTGATTTTTTTTATCAAACCTAAAAGTCGCTCCGAGGTAACAGAATATTAAAGAATACTTTAACGTTAAAAAATAACTCGACTTTATAATGTCTGGAGTGGCAGAATATTAAAGAATACTTTAACGTTAAAAAATAACTCGACTTTATAATGTCTGGAGTAGCAGAATATTAAAGAGATTATTTAAATTCAACTACCCGAGACTAGAGAAGCCCTAATAATTAACGTCAATTAAAAGCTACTTCAGCCATATATTCCTTCTAAATATAACCGATATTGTAGCATCTGTTACTATAATGAACCGACCAAGTCATTGTCCTATCACGTAAAACTGTTTCATTCAGGAGTCCTACGAGGATACCGTACCCATGATTGTTTTGACGCGATCGATGCCCCTGCACAGGTTACTATGGAATTCGGGACGTTTTATCGCTGTCAAGAACATAATCAAATGCTTCGAGTACATCTCCTGTAACTTTAAGGTTAGTCATGTCAGCGGTTTCGGGGCATTGAAATAATAATAGAAATTACACATAAATTACTGATGCATTTTTAGGTGCTAGTGCTGTGGATTCATCATCATCATCACCATCAACATCATCATCATCATCATCACCAACAACCATCTACATCATCATCATCACCATCATCATTATCACCATCATCATCATCACCAACAACCATCTACATCATCACCATCATCATCATCATCACCACCAACAACAACCATCTACATCATCATCACTATCATCATCATCACCAACATCATCATCATCACCAACAACCATCTACATCATCATCACCATCAACATCATCATCATCACCAACAACCATCTACATCATCATCATTATCGTCATCATCATCATCATCAACATCATCATCATCAGCAACAACAACCATCTACATCATCATCATTGTCGTCATCATTATCATCATCGTCATCATTGTCGTCATCATTATCATCATCATCATCATTGTCGTCATCATTATCATCATCATGTTGACCATATGTGGAGCATAGGGACGCAACCCTACCTCTCCTTTGTCCTCCGCTCTGGGCGATTCATCCAAGCTGGGCCTACGTCATTCCGACCGCTTCACGGAGAGCTGATCTTTTCCATGTTTGTTTTGGCCTATCTATTTTCCTCTTTCCTTGGGGATTCCAATCTAGTGACCGTTTGGTATTAAAAACTTTAATTTATTTGATATACACATGAAATTATTATTTCTTTTAACTACATATTTAAACGGTGTTTGTTTATCTTCTACGTCTTCTTCATCATCGTTACAACTAGTTCCCTCTTCTAACCCTTCTTCTGTATTTGAATAAGCTAAAAAGTACTGAATGAAATACGGTTTAACGAGATTTGTATCATATTTTCCTGAATTAAACCCTATAACCGGCATTTGTCGCAAATACTGTTCTAATCTACCGCTAAGAAACCTTTCAAACCCTTTGTCGTTCGACTTATTATCGCTACCCCTAGATTTAGGTGGAAATAGCTTCCTGATTTGCTTAAAAATAGGATCGAACTGTTTTCTAAATATTCCATAAGCTCCCTCGGCGATTGTGTGCAGTCTGTCAATAACTCTAGTCACTAGCTCTTGGGGGTCACCAGTCAAAATAAAACAGATGGGTTCGACGAACCCATCTACGTTTGAGGCCACAGAGCAAGACAAAGAACCTTGCTTGGCTACGCTTTTTTAACACGTTTTTAACACGTTTTTCTTAACTCAGCTTCGCGTTTGTTTGTTTGGTTGTTTGGATGTTTGTTGTTAAAATTGACATCGAAAATTAGCCCACTTCTGATTGCTCTAGAGACCTGAAATTTGGCATGCATGCTACTTTCGCCTAACAATTTCAGATGCAATCATAAAAACTAGCAATTAGTGACCGTAATTAGCTTAATTTAATTACGCCCCAAGGACCATAAAATTGAGGACATGATTTCTAAAGATACCGACAAGACTGGAGGCCTATTGACACAGTTACTTCGGCCCCAATCGATGTGAGCGCGCTGGCCGTGATCGTATAGTGGTTAGTACTTCGCGTTGTGGCCTCGACAACCCAGGTTCGAATCCTGGTCGCTCAAGATTTTTAGTCCGTGTATTTATAAACACTTTTTTAAAAACCACGTTTTTCATGTGTAGCAACGGACTAAAAAGGAGAAAATAAAATACTTAAAAAAAACTTTAAAAAAAAAAACAACGGACTAAAAAGGAGAACGGACACTTTAACACATTGTTAACGGTGACACGGTTGGTACGCTGGGCATGCTAAAATACACATAAACACGTTTTTCCTTAACTCAGCTTCGCGTTTATTTGTTTGTTTATGGGAGATTTGATCACGGGATTCGTGAGTAGATCTCCACGCCAGCAACGTAAATTACACCCTTTCTCTGTTTAAAGCGTATCGGTCGCTCAAGATTTTTTTAGTCCGTGTATTTAAAAACACTTAGTCAAGTCATACTTAATCAAGTGATTAGATAAAGTAGAAAATAAACTATATTAAAAACTTTTTAAAAACAACGTTTTTCATGTGTAGCAACGGACTAAAAAGGAGAAAATAAAATACTTAAAAAAAACTTTTTAAAAAACCACGTTTTTCTTGTGGACTAAAAAGTAGAAAATAACTATTTACATACATTTGATGACAAAAAACGTGGGTCGGGCAGATGGGTCGGGAAATTTGATGGTGAACGTACCCACGTTTTTTTGTCATCAAATGTATGTAAATAGTTATTTTCTACTTTTTAGTCCACAAGAAAAACGTGGTTTTTTAAAAAGTTTTTTTTAAGTATTTTTTATTATTAACTCAGCTTCGCGTTTGTGTGTTTGTTGTTAAAATTGACATCGAAAATTAGCCCACTTCTGATTGCTCTATAGATCTGAAATTTGGCATGCAGGTTACTTTTGCCTAACAATTTCAGATGCAATCATAAAAACTAGCAATTAGAGACCGTAATTAGCTTAATTTAATTACGCCCCAAGGACCATAAAATTGAGGACATGATTTCTAAAGATACCGACAAGACTGGAGGCTTATTGACACAGTTACTTCGGCCCCAATCGATGTGAGCGCGCTGGCCGCGACAACCCAGGTTCGAATCCTGGTCGCTCAAGTTTTTTTTAGTCCGTGTATTTATAAACACTTAGTCAATTCATACTTAATCAAGTCATTGGATAAAGTAGAAAATAAACTATATAAAAAACTTTTTTTAAAAAACACGTTTTTCATGTGTAGCAACGGACTAAAAAGGAGAAAATAAAATACTTAAAAAAAACTTTTTAAAAAACCACGTTTTTCTTGTGGACTAAAAAGTAGAAAATAACTATTTACATACATTTGATGACAAAAAACGTGGGTCGGGCAGATGGGTCGGGAAATTTGATGGTGAACGTACCCACGTTTTTTTGTCATCAAATGTATGTAAATAGTTATTTTCTACTTTTTAGTCTACAAGAAAAACGTGGTTTTTTAAAAAGTTTTTTTTAAGTATTTTATTGTAACTCTACCTAACGTGGGTAAATTGGTATGGTCGAAATAACATTCGAAATCATAAGTTGCTCAGAAGGGATAAACAAAGTTACTATCTACATCTACCCCGTATGACGCTAAAAACTCCCAGATTGTTTTCTGTGTGTTATTAAGCCCCCCCCCCCCCCTTATACCTATCTACAGATTTGCCCCCATTACGATCTTTCACGTGTCTGTTCAATTGTTTAACGGTGGGCCATAATTTTTTACACATAGAACACGCGAAAGAGTGACCCGCCCCACCTATATTATTAATGTACATAAACTGATTTTGAAAAAAATAAAAGATACACGGTCTCCCTAAACCTATCACTACTTCTAAGTTTCGGAGAAAGGACCAGATTTTCGTTAAATTCAAAAATGTCTATGTTTAAACTAAAACAGGACTCTAAGAGGGGGATTTCGACCAAACTAACCCCACTAAAATTAGACAAGGTCCCGAGACCTTGGTGCGCTTGCCACTGTTTCGCGAGATTTAATGTTGGAATTCTAAGATCTTTTACGGGTGCTATGTAATGTCTGGTTAAACATCTAAAAAAGGAGAAATTAAATTGTCTGTGTAGGATTTTGAATTTGAATCCTTTTGTAACATGTTAATGGAGTGATTATGTTTAATAAAGTCAGGAATGTCTGTAAGAAGGATGTAGGTAAAGCTTTGTCTGTGGTCGTGTGTAAGTCTACCGCATCTCCCCTTAGGTCATCTACAGGAAAAATATCGGTGTGTGAATTAAGGTTACTGTCGTTGTTAGTCTTTACGCGTTTGTTGTTTGCTATGTCGTCATATGACCTTTGTCGCTTTAAGGCAGGGGTCTCCAAACTTTTCAGCCCGAGGGCCGCATTAACTATCAAATATCAGTTCGGGGGCCAGAGTTTCTTTAAGGCATCTCTTCAGGGTCGTGGTGCCCCCCCCCCCCCCCCGAAGAACGTCTACCACCCCTCCCCCCTCCCCCAACGAAGAATAATTTATATAGAAATATATACAAATTTCAAGTGTCCACTCCCACACCCCACCCGAGGTCCACGTTTGCTCTCAAATTGTTCTTCACGTATTTCATTCTTGAAAATGTTTGTCACACAGATATGTTGTTCGAAAATTTGAAAGGTACTTTGATGCAAAAGTTTTAATGTTAGGAAAGTCTTCCTTGTGCAAAAACTTATAAAAACCCATCCTCCCTTCTTTGAAAGTGTCTCTAAGGAAGTCATTTTCTTGCAATTCAATGACCTCTAGCTGCAGTTTATCTTTGCAACTGGTCACATTTGCTACAAATAGGCTTTAAAACAGTCTCACTTCTTCTGCTTTTGAGTCCAAGTCAGAAAACCGCTACTGAAACTGCAGCCGTAAAGACCTTGCACTGCTGAAAATGCGTCAAGTTGTTAGCCTGTACTTGTTCCAAAAACATGACAAGTTTGTATCTAAAGGCCTTTAGGTGGGTGTATAGATCAGAAACTAGATTTCCCTCTCTTGCCGTTTTAGGTTAAGAAAATTTAAATGACAAGTTATGTCTGCAGCAGAGGCCAATTTCTATACCCTCTCTTCACCAGACAATAATGGCTGTGACTTTCCTTTACAACAGGAAGTCACCTATTTCTTTTCTTAGATACTCTACACAGAATTTTCTCGCAAAATTAGCAATCTTACTGATGTGAAATATGGTAAATTGCGATTTTCTGTTTGTCTCTGAACTATGTATGGTTAGATATCCGCCCCCCCCCCCCCCCCCGAACGAAATGGAATTTATATAGAAAATATATACGTTAAACAGTGACGCCACCTGGAAAATTTTGTCCGAACCCCGAAAATTTCAAGTGCCCCCTCCCCCCCCCCCCCCCCGGAGAAAAAAGTCTGGAAGAAACACTGTAGATATCCTCTTCGGTAAAAGTGTCATACATTCTATGTAGGCAAGCCAGCTCTTGTATTATGTTCAGGTCTGCATCCACACCTCTAATGAACAAAAGAAGTTGAGAGGTGAAACAGCTGTCCACCGACTCATCCATTGCAATTGGAAAATGGCGAAACTTGCTTGAATTTTTCGCTATCAGTCGCAATATTTTCACCAATGTCTGAAACACGGCGAGTAATTGTATTTGCACACAAAGCTACATTCAAATAGTTTTGAATTTGTGGGCAAAGCTCTGCAGCCACATCCAACAAACATTTATTCAGTGGACAAAAAGATCGTCGCGGGCCGGATAAAATGACCTCGCGGGCCGCATCCGGCCCGCGGGCCGTAGTTTGGAGACCCCTGCTTTAAGGGGCTAGTGTTGGAAGCGGTTCGATCGGTTTGGGTCGCTGATGGGGGTTGGATAGTTTGTTTGTCGGTCGCTAATGTGGGTTGGTCGGTTTGTCTGTCGGTTGCTGATGGAGTGTCGCTTGGTGATGTTTGGTTGCTGTGCGCTTTCTTGTAGTGTCTCGTTAAATTGGAAAGTAGTGTAAATACTTTCCCGCAAGTTGAACACGAATGTCTTTGTCGTCCGTGTGCAGAGTCGTGATGTCTTGTCAAATCGTTGCTGCGGGTGAATACCCGGTCGCATATGTCACACTTGTTACGGGTCATGGCTGGGTGGGTGGTTGTTTGGGTGGGTTGCATCTTATTCTAGTGGTTGAATCGGTTGGATGAGTGGGTAGGTGGCTGGCTGTAGAATAAAAAATAAAAATTAAAGTAATTACATAAAATAAAATAAAAACATTTGTCAACTTTAAAAACTTATGTGGGGATACTTAAAACAAAACTAAATTAAAAATTAAACTTACCTACGATTTGGTTTGAACGAGCCGTATTGATGTAGTTGGATGTAGGTTGATCGACTGGGTAGGTAGCTCAATGGTTCAATGGATGGATCGGCTGTGTCGATGGAGCTGTTGTACACTAAAAAGGAATATATGTGACTACTTATTTAATAAGATTTATTTAAAGGGTATTTTACTTAGTGGGGTTAGCTCCCTTAAAACAAGCGTAATATTGACCTTACCTCGGTGTGCACTATAAAAGTAAAGTAAATAAGTGACTACTTATTTTAATAAGATTTATTTAAAGGTTATTTTAATGGGGGTTAGGGCCTTTAAAACAAAAGTAATATTTACCTTACCTTTAATGTTAATTGCTAAGGTTCCGTAAACACATACACAAAGTAGGCGGTCCGTGGAGGGTTAGATAGATGTGTTGCTTGAGTCCTAAGCTGGCGTGGGTTTAGTCTCGCGGGTCAACGGCGGTCTCAGGCTGGATAAATAACGGTGATGCTTGGTTTGGAGTCTGAAGTCGAAGTGGTTTAGAACAAAATTTTCGCGTTCATTTATACGGTTGGTCAGCCAAAGTGCGGCGCCATCTGTCGCATGTTGGCAAATGCTTCGCGGAGAAGCACTTAGTGGATTCCCATTAATCACCATACCCCCTATGGTGTTCGCTTTTCAAATGCATTCAGTAAACCACCATTAATCAACCTGAGCTGTCAAACCGAGCGAGAAAACCCATTTATCACGGCCCGGTCCCTGTCAAAAGGAAAAACTTCGCTGGCTGATCGATGCGTGCCAGGTGTCGTTAACGAGTAACAGCTGTCGTTAATGGATGTTGGAAGTCGGGGCACAAAGAACTTTCTATTTTTGTACACATTAGCGCACCCCTCTCCTCCACCCCGCCATTACTCCCCCTCTCCTCCACCACCACCACCACCCCTCTCCACCACCACCACCCGGTGGTGGAGTATTTTACTATATGTCATTTTACCTCCGAACCACCACCCTCGGCCAGGTGGTGGAGTATTTTACTATATAACCTTTGCGCATCCGGCTCAACCACCACCATACTACCCAAAAGGGACCTGATATACTACTGGCGTATCATACGCCGCTTTTTAGTTGTTTTATTTTCTACTTTTCAGTAATTCATAATTTGTGAATTCGACAGTACCAATGTTGCCACTGAAAATATTTGCTTTAAAACACTAAACCCGCCTCCCCCTCCCCCCCCCCCCGTGAAAGCAGCCTCCTCTTAGTTACCTCCTCTAAGTTTAAAATCGTTTCAAACTAAATTATTTGTCCTTAATAGCCGTCACTAAACCCGGCTCTACGATTGTAACATGTAAACATTTACCGTGAACCACAGCTCACCTGACCACGTGAGGGGCTGGGGGTGGGGGGGGGGTGGGGTGGTAGCGATAGAGAGGAAGAGAGAGGACTGCAAGGCGCGCTTGCAGCTTGTTTTCTAACGTCTCCCAGAAGAGAATTATATATAGAGATATATATAGATTTGTAGATCCGTATCAACAAAAAGCGATTTTCGATAACCGGAAGTGGAACTTTTTCTACTTTAAGTTTTTCAAAAGCCTATAAATTGAGTCTTAATTTAGATAGATGATGAAATTTCACATGTAAGTAAAAGATCTAATTCTCTGCCTTGTATCAAATTTTGAGTGTTTTCCGTTGACTGGAAGTAGCAATTTACTTTATTTCCGATTTCTCAGAAAACGTAATTTAAAAAGTACTAATAATATACCGCACTATTATGCACATTTTGTTTTGCATTTACTTGGTGTGCAATTCTTTTTTTCTACGAGATTCTATTCTATTTTAAAAAGTTTAAGTAATTAAAAATTGATTAAAAATCATGTCTATTTCCCGAGTTGCCATCCCCTGATGTTTTATACACAAATATTCGAGAAAGTTTATGGGATATCACTCCCGGTTAATTTATTATTTTTTTTTCTTGCGCACATCACAGTTAACAATACAGAATATTTTTGATTTTCATCTTGAAATATTTGGATCAGATTTTCTTTTAAATGTGTGTTTATTTACTTTGGATGCGCTTTTTCTGTTTCTGATTTAAAAAATGTCACTGTGATAAATAGTAACGGGTTTTCAAGTTCATTAAAAAATTGTGTAAAAATAAATAATCAATTTTATTCGGTTTACACCACTACTACATACAGCAACAAAGGCCTACCCTAGCTAGTGCGTGTAACAAGTTAATTTGACTAAAGCTAAGCACTGACCTTAAGACTTGACACTTATGTACGCTAGGTAATTTGACATCAGTATACCTTTCTTAAGCAGTGTTTCTTCCAGACTTTTTTCTCCGGGGGGGGGGGGGGGTAGGTGGATACTGTTAAAAGTTTATATTTTCTATATAAATTCCATTTCTTTCGGGGTGGGGGGTAGACCTTCTTTGGCCCCCCCCCCCCCGAAGAGATGCCTGAAGAAACTCTGTTCTTAAGCACCCACCCTATGCCATGACATAGACATTTAATCTTAAACTAATTAATAATTACGGGTGTTGTATTTTTTAAAGACCACGCTCCATCAGCTCAAATTGACATCAGAAGTTCGCCTAGACAAAGAAGCCATTGGAGAACTTTTCCAAAGGTGAGTTGGTTGCCCTGGTTGTGTTTCATGAGTGCTTAGGATGCGTGTCACTGTCTTCGTGTAAGTTGTTATAAATGCTCTAATGATGGGAATAATTTCATGTTTTTAACTTACACCAGGGGTCGACAACCTTTTCCGACGGAAGAGCCAAAATATGCAATTTACAAAATTGACCAGTTCTTAAAGAGCCACAAACGTTTTTGTTCAATATTTAGGATTAGATATATATGCATATATATCTATATATATATATATATATATATATATATATATATATATATATATATATATATATATATATATAATATAATATATAGCTTTAAATATGAAATCATATTAATTCATATTTTTTTATAAATACACATGTTTCGCACAATACATATTATAGTATTTTAATAGCTCTGCTAAAAAAATAAAATTATAAAATTAGTAATCCAATAATATAGCTATAATAATTGAATATTTACATTAATTACATCAATGGGAGCACTGAGCTTTCATGCCGTTTGAAAGTTTGTTTATATCTGGCTCATAACTTCTTGTTTTAAGTTTCAAGCACGACTCTAGATTTTTATTAGGTAGTTGGTTTCTTACTTAACTTTTTGTTGTATTCATGTAAGAGAACACTTGCTAGCACGAATATCTTGACCTAATGATCATCAGCACTCCAGATGTCAACTTCTCCACATTACTGTACCATCCTACAAATCTATCCCATGCGTCACGTATGAGTGCCTCAACTCGCGATATTTCTTTTACAGCTGTCCAGTTGTGCAGCGTAACATGCATGTTTTACTGGACCTTCTTCTATTTTTACTTACTCTTGAGTTCTGTGAATATCCCTCTCCACAAATGAGTCGTTTTTAATTCATGCTAATCGTTGCATTGGTTTCATGAATTTTTTTTCAGTTTTTTCGAAATCAAGTAATCTACCGCTCTCCGTGTTTTCAACAAAAAAAGTAATTTATTTTCGAAACATCATCTTCTCAAGCAAGGCATGGGCTGAGTTTTCCTTTCCTTGCAGTTTTACATTTAGCTAATTTAGTTTCTTTGTCATATCCACCATATAGTTGAATGTTTCAATGCGGGATAAACAATTTAATAAGAAGTACATTGAAAATAGGATGTACCTAAATATTCCAATAGAATAGCGAGTGTTTATTGTTTAAATTTATTATTATTTAATTCATTACCAAGTGTTGCAGAACAATAATTTGATGAGTTTTGAAAATAACATAAAAAAAATTATTAATATTTGTGCATGGAGCCGAAGAGCCGCAACTTGACATCAGAAGAGCCGCATGCGGCTCGCGAGCCGCAGGTTGCCGACCTCTGACTTACACCTACAATCCCAGAGCCATGCATCGAATTGTTGAAATATTGGGCTAGGGATATATATATATATATATATATATATATATATATATATATATATATATATATATATATATATATATATATATATATATATATATATTATCTTTCACAGATTACAGACGAGTGAGAGGCTCAAGAAGTTTGCTCTAGACTTGCCCTGTGATTTAAAGACCGACCAACAGGAATACAAAAATGCTATCTCGGAGGCCGTAAACAATTACAGAGCAACATATGCGGTCACCTTAAACGGTCAGAAGTTATCTGAAGCGAGGTAAACCGTCATTCAATTGCAGTCACAGTTTTGAGGTTGTAGGAGGCATGGATGCATTCATAGAGACATCAATGTGTAAACAATAAACACGGATAATAAAAACACCTTAAACAAAATAAATCAAATCGCTAAAATACATTTGGGAAATTCTGGTTTTTTATTTTAAATTGTTTATTTACTTTTTTTTATTGCATATAACTTAAGTTTTTTTCCAATATTACGATATTAACTAAACTAAAATTACCAGTTTGTTTTATTTGAGCTGCTTATTTTAATCAGTGTTTACCCGGTTTTTTTAAATATCTTTTTGTTTTATCTCATATCTTTGAAACTTTGTAGTGACAATTTGTTTCTGTCACATTTTTCATCAATTACAAGTTTGTCTTAATGAATGCACTTAGTGAAGCATAGTGCATGCAACAATAGTTATGCACAACCTTGGGTATATATACCAATATTTTTATACAGCATAGGTCACGCAACAATAGTTATTTAAAACCTTGCGTATATATCAATAATTTTGCTTAAGATCAGTGGCGTAGCGAGGTCGGGTGTCACGCGGTGCGGCACTTAATGGTGTCACCCCCCCCCAGAGGCGTTGCGACCCTTCCCGGGGACAAACTTTCAAGTTTACGATTTGCACCCCCCCCCTCAAACTTTTGATTTGCATCCCCCCTCAAGTTTTCGATTTGCACCCTCCCCCCCCCCCCCCCTCAAACTTTCGATTTGCACCCCCCCTCAAGTTTTTCTCTATATATTTTGCTATTTTTTGCCTTGGTGTCATCCCCTAAATGGTGTCACCCGGTGCGCTCCGCACCCCCCCCCCCCCCACTACGCCCCTGCTTAATATAAATTATTTTTTTTAGAAAACTACAGGGTGAATGTTCTTAGAATATGCTGCTTCATAATATTTTTTTATAAAAGCTTTTGAAAATTCAGAAATACCACAAAGTATTATTTCCGTTTACCGGAAATCTCCCTAAAGATGTAAGCATACAAATATGCTCTACTAATTATATATAAAATTTCGTCTTCCAAATTAAAACGGTACTAGAGTTTTCAATATTTTAGTAACCTAAAATATAGTAAAGTACCATTTCCGGTCATTTTAAATCGTTAATGATTCTTGATAGGAGCCTATCTATAAGATCTACTTATTACAAATGAAAATATGTCCTCTAGCCTCAGGGTATCTCGTTTGCACACACAAATTTACAATCAAGATTGCAAATTTTTAAAATTTTGACTCATATTTTTTTTACAAGATTATAATACTTTCTCTACTCTATGCCTTGTAAACAAGAAAGTAAAAAAAATAATAATACGAAAACAAATTTAATACGACGCAGATAGAGGTACAGATTTAATGTAAAGAACGACATTGGCTTCTAAGATGTTTAAATAAATTATGCCTTTAGTGTTTTTGAATTGAAGAAAAGTCGCAAAGTGATAAACGTCATAAAAACATGTGCAGAGCGTCACTTCCTAAATCTAACATGGTGGCTGTGAAATCAGCAAGAAAAACTGAAAAACTTAAAGTTTGAAGATAAATCATAGTAAAGTGTGGGGGTAAAATGGGCGATCGTGATATATTTATGGTAGGTGACCATATTTTTAAAATGTTTTTATGACCATTATTATTATTAAGGCCATCTATGCACAAAACAACGCAGAATCAATCAAGATTGAGATCTAAATTCGACGCCATTAAAATGGTTGACTAGATCTAGATCTAGATCTAGATCTATACGCCAGCTGGCACGTGAAGGACCCAATCATTAGTACTTTATTACATAAACGCTTGTCCTTAAAACGTTTTGTATGCATTCTTTTTTCTTTATTCAATCTTTGACTAGCCGTTTCGACTTTTACTTTAATTTTTAAAATAGTTAAATTAAAGTTTTATAAAATAGGTATATAATAGTTTTAGAAAATATGTAATTAAATTTGCAATAGCAGGGATATTTAAAACTTTAGTTTAAGGCTGGTTTCATTTTTGTTTCATTACAAACATCTGTTATCGTTTCTTGCAACCCATATCTGTTTAATAAGGACCATTGTTTTTTTTGTGGGTTGTACTGTTATCCGGTAATTATTTTGATTCTTGGTATTCCAAAAACGTTTGCGTCATTGCGACCCCCTTTGGAAACGGCATTTTTTTTTCATTTAATTAAAATTTAATAGTTAAGATTAGGACGCAGGATGTTACTAGGGGTCAGAGTGGCCGGGCGAGTAATCACATGGTTGTAAACTCTTAATGTCCCAAGTTCAAACCCTCGGGCAGATGAGATTGATTAGCCGGGGAGAGATTATCGAAATCAAAGATGAGTAGTGTCCCTTAGGTTTAGGCAGTGAGATTACCAACTCTGGATTCCTTTCGGCAGCTCCTGCGACACTGTTGATGCCAGGTTGTATAGGTAACGTTCTGTCACTTGGAGCTGTGTAGAGAGAGTGGACCAGGTACATAGGCAACATCTGCCTTTTCTTATTTTGCTGCCCAGGCTTTGTGCTTCGATGTCAAAGCCGCAACTATACAATGCTTTTTTGTTGCTATGTGGCATGGAAAGCTTATGTACCCATTTTCCCATCCAGTCCACAGAAAGTGTTTGGACCCAGCTGCCGTTTCAAATCCTAATTGACATCTTTAAGAACCTGAGCAACCGGGACAAGTTTAATGCGGCCATGACGTGTAAAGCGTGGGTTCCAATCTTAGACGTACCTGCCTTGTTTACCACTGGACATTTTCTGTTCCCGTTGGATGACGACAAGAGGGCGCTGTTGTTTGCAAGGACACGAGGAAAATGGCTACGTCACGTCTACGCTGATTGTTCACGTTGGTCTTGTTATTCTTTCTATTCATATTTTTTTTTAAGTCATCGACCTTGTATAAGCTAATAGATTTTGTGTATAAGCTAATAGATTTTGACTTTTTGTTTTCTTCATTACCAGAGTTTCTTTCAGGCATCTCTTCGGGAACCCCCCCCCCCCCCCCTAAAAAGCGCGCCCATCCTACTCCTCTCCCGAACAAAAAAGAAAATAAATAATGTGTGAAAAATGTATATTTTAACCAGAGCCCCGCTCCTTCCTGAAATTTAAGTCAATTCCCCCCCCCCCCCCTTTGAAAGTTTCAAGTGCCTTCCCCCCACCCGGAGAAAAAAATGTCCAAACCACCGTTCATTACAGAGAAACTCGATGACACACCACAAAGTGGCCCCAGTACACCCCCGGGGACAGAGGTTGTGAACGAGTTTGTGGCCAGTCTGCTTCAGGGTAGATGCATCAAACTTAGAACGATCTCCCTGAAAAATATCGCGTACCCCAAGCACTACTATGACAGGGTTGATTACCCCACCAGGCCCGAGCCAGACCTGGTCAACCTCATAATCTCCCTCCTGGGAGAGCAACAGGAGTTACAGGAACTGGATCTGACCAATGCCTGGCTACGCTATGATGAAGGTCAGTGATTCTTGTTCAACAGCTGACTAAGGTCAGTGCACTTTATTGGGTGGTAGGGGGGGGGGTAAATTACACTGTATTATACTGAATAGCATACTTGTCAGGTAAGCGGTGGTTTTAACCATCTCCCGTACATTACTGTCTAGCCCCCGCCATCTAAAATCAACAGGGCAAAAGGAAAAGAGGCTGACAAAGGAAGACACAGAGACGCAATCTGAAAAAAATATACCAAGAAGATACACGGGGGGGCAGTTGGAGGGGTTTACGGCTAATTCCCGAAAGACACTTGCCAGAATGCCGTTTGCCCGAAGGTCGTTTTTCCAAATAGACACTTGCCCGAGTGCGACAAACGCCCGAATGCGACAAACGCCCGAATGGACACTTGCACGAATGCGACTAGCCCAGGAAAGAGACGCCCGGAAATATCTTGTCAACTACCTATGTCCCCCCAAAGGTGCGACAGGCTAGCCTAACCTCCATTACCTTCACTGTATCATCTTCCAATTGTTTATGCCTACTTAGCCTCTTTTTTTTTTGTTGCTGCAACTGTTTCTTGTTTTGGAAGTTTTTGCTAAACCAGAAGATCTTATGAAGTGGCCGAACCAAGACGAGCTTGGTCATCACGATAACCAGCTAACCATTGGATCATACCACATATTAAATCATTGTCAATGCTGCATTTATTTATTTATTTATTTTTACGATCCCTAAACATAAAGGGTCATAAGCTAAGGCAAAATACTAGTGCCAGCGCACCTATATTTGCTATTGAAATACAACTAATATAAATTTACAATTTATAATAACACTCACATAACTGCCCTGCCCTATTTTTAAAACCACCATCTAAGATTCCTGATGTAACATCCTGAAACCTACATTCAATATGAAAACCTTTTTGCACAGTTCTGCCAGAAATACTTGAAATGGCCAATGTATGTTACGAACATATGTATCTACAAATTAGCAGATGGGTTTGGCTGTACTTTAATTGTTAAAAACGTTGTTCAAAGGGTTAGAATTCTTTGTAAAGAAAATCATTCAAATTTTAAAAAATTCATTTTAAAAATTATACAAAAAAATTAATTTTGTAAGATATTAAAATTTTCCTCTAACAAACCGTTCTTTTGTCATGTCTACTAGGAATGTGCAAAGTTATTTTGCATTGTTTTTAGTTATTTTTTAAATTTATTTTGTTTCTACTGTGTACCTAAAAATTGTTCAATTTTACCCCAAATTTCTCTAAACATGTATAAATTGGCCCAAAATAAATACAGTGTTATAATGTTGAAAGTATTTTAAATTTAATACAATTTTAAAAAAAAAGCATGTATCTTATAATTTGATAAAACTTGTTTTCACTACCGCCCGCCCCCGCCCTTCCCCCTTAAGCGCCAATCCAGCTCTAATAATTGAAACCCTTTTGCAGGCTGCCATCTCTTGGAAGAGGCCAGCTCAACCTGCGCGAGAACTCTCCGCAAACTTGCCGTGGATAGGTTTGTGGCAGTAATCTACAGCAACTCGGATTTAAGTGAATTTTATTCCGCTCTCTTTTCGTTTAAAAATTTGACGGGTACGTTTTTATGCATCTAGTTTTTGTTTATATGTATTAATTTTTCATGATCCTTTCCAAAAACTATTTCTGTTTTTATTTTAAGAGAGAAATATTTGCTGATGCCTGAATTAATCCCCCCTCTTTTAAAATGGGAAGTAACCGGTCAAATTCCGGTGTTAGGAGTAGCACTCTACTTTACATTGAGTTTTATGTAAACTAGTAGTTTTTTTCCCAATCATTTCTTCGGGAGGGGGAGGGGGGGGGTGGCGAAAAACGTCTAACGAGTCGAACGAAATAGAATTTAGATAGACAATATATATTTTAACGATAGTCCGCCCCCTTTCCCGGAAAATTTAGTCGTCCCCCCCTCCGAAAATTTCAGGTGCCCCCCCCCCCCCTTCCCACTCCGAAGAAAAAAATTCTGAAAGAAAACCTGAATGTAAATACAAGTTTACAAATTTCATTCAAGTTTCCATATGTGAAAGTGGTTGCTTAATAGCGACGTAGAGCGAATTGGTCGTAGTGATTCCACTTCTGACTAGTTGCACGGTAAGCGAGGCGATTCGGCGCTGCGTGGAGCGGTGGGCTTGGATCCTGTCCAGTTAAAAAATGCCGTGTAACTGAGTCCACCCTTGCTGTTGAAATTACACTTCATCAATATCGCTATACACTTTTAAAGACGCCTGCTTTCAAACCTTGTACAGCGCAACTCGCTGGCAGAGGCGAACCTAGGGGAGGGCGAGTAGGGCAACCGCCCCGGGCGCCGACCTTAAAGAGGCGACAAATTGGTTTGAAAAATAAAATAACAACCTTATTCCGAGCTGCATTACTGTCGATTTTAAGAAAATAGAAAGCTACTTGGTTCTACGGACGGCTTTCTACGTTGCTTGTGTGATACGTGAAAAAGTTATTAACGGTGACTGATGTGTGTGTGTGGGGGGGGGTACTTTTTCGCTAACGTGGATAAACATATGGGGGGGGGGGAGTAAAATTGATAGTTCGCCCCGGGCGCCGGAATGGGTTGCTACGCCTCTGCTCACTGGAACCTCACGTAATAATTTGCATGTTTCAGAGCTTGAACTCGGCTATATCTGTCTGAGTTGCGAGTTCTTGTATGATCTCAGTAGGGCGTCAATCGGCGGCCTGCCACTGCGAGTGTTAAAGGTTCGGGCCACATACACAGCTAATGTCGTGAGCATGACCTCGTCAGGGGCATGGAAGCAGATCACAGCCCACATCCCAGATCTAAAAGTGATTTTTTTTATCAAATCTAAAAGTCGCTCCGAGGTAACAGATTATTTAAGAGATTCTTTAACATTTAAAAATAATCCGACTTTATAATTTCTGGAGTAACAGAATATTAAAGGATACTTTAACGGTAAAAAAATAACCTGAATTTATAATTTCTGAATTAACAGAATATCAAAGGGATACTTTAACGATAAAATAACTCGACTTTATAATTTCTAAAGTAACAGCACATTAAAGAGATAAATTAACGTTTAAAAACTACCCGATGGTAGAGTAGCCCTAATAATTAACGTCAATTAAAATCTACCTCAGCCATCTATTCCTTCTAACTATAACCGATATTGTAGCATCTGTTACTTTAGGGCTGGTAAGCAGGTCACCAACTGGTTGGTGACCTGCTTACCAGCCCTATAATGAACCAACTGCATGATATTCCAAGTCATTAACCTACCACGTAAGACTCTGTTTTATCTAGGAGTCATACAAAGACACCATACCCATGATTGTTTTGACGCGATCGATGCCCCTGCACGCGTTACACTGGGATTCGGGACTCCTTGTCGCTGTCAAGAACATAATCAAATGCTTCGAATACATCGCCAGTAACTTTAAGGTTAGTCTTTTCAGCAGTGTGTCTGTCTGTGTGTCTGTCTGTCTGTGTGTCCGTGTGTAAACACGATAACTTGAGTACCGTTAATACTTTCAGTTTTTCAAAAGCCTATAACTTGAGTACTATTTCAGATAGATAAACGAAATTTCATATGTAAGTAAAAGATCTAATTCTCAACCTTCTATTAAATTTTGAGTCATTTCCGTTGACTGGAAGTAGTAATTTACGCTAATACCGATTTCTCACAAAACTAATGTAAATTTTAAAAGTAATAATAATATTGCGCACTATTATGCGCTTTTTTATTTGGCGTTCACTTGGTGTGCAATTAATTTGTCTACGAGATTTTATTCTATTTTTAAAACTTTAAGTATTTAAAATGGATTAAAAATCATGTCTATAGCCCGAGTTCCCATCCCCTGTTATTTTATATAAGAATATTCGAGAAAGTTTAGGGGAGATCACTCCCGGTTTATTAATTATTATTTTTGCACTTGCGCACATCACAGCAAACAATACAGAATACTTTATGATTTTTATCTTGAAATATTCGGAACAGATTTTTTTTTTAAATGTGTGTTTATTTACATTTGATGCGCTTTTTACTGTTTCTGATTAAAATGAATGTCACTGTGATAATTAGTAGCGGTTTTTCAAGTTTATTAAAAATAGTGTAAAAATAAATAATCAACTTTATTCGGTTTGCACAACTACAAAACCATTACTGCATACATCACCAAAGGCCTACCCTAGCTAGTGCGTGTAAAAAGTTAATTTGACAAAAGCTAAGCATTAACCTTAAGACTTGACACTTATGTACACTAGGTAATTTGACATCAGTACACCTTTCTTAAGCACCCGCCATATGACTTGACACGGAAATTTAATCTTAAACTTATTAATAATTACGGGTGTTGTATTTTTTAAAGACCACGCTCCATCACCTCGAACTGACATCAGAAGTTCGCCTAGACAAAGAAGCTATTGGAGAACTTTTCCAAAAGTGAGTTGGTTGTCCTGGTTGTGTTTCGTGAGTGCTTAGGATGCGTGTCACTGTGTACGTGTAGTTTGCTATAAATGCACTCTAATGATGGGAATAATTTCATTTTGTTTCTGATCCCATTTCCTATCTGGTAGTAGCAGACTACGTGACGTCATGACGCCATAGTGCGTACTATAATTAGACCAACAACGTGGTTTCGGAGATAGACTTCCTCTTACTTTGTTGTAGAGTGTCCAGCGTTGATTTTTTTTATGTTTTTAACTTACACCAACAACCCTAAAGCCATACATCGAATTGTTGACATATTTGGCTAGGTGTATATATATATACATATATATATATATATATATACATATATATATATAGCGAAAAGTAAATAGAATCGAATCGTAATCGATTAACCTGGCTGAAGTTTGTTGGAAAGGGTAGTGTAGACGAAAGCCTGCTTTTTTGGTGATATTGTTCAGTTAGTGGAAATAGGCCAACTTTACTTAGTGTATATATATATATATATATATATATATATATATATATATATATATATATATATATATATATATATATATATATATAAACAGATTACAGGCGAGTGAGAGGCTCAAGTCGTTTGCTCTAGACTTGCCCTGTGATTTAAAGACCGACCAACAGGAATACAAAAATGCTATCTCAGAGGCCGTAGAGAACCACAGAGCAACATATGCGGTTACCTTAAACGGTCAGAAATTATCTGGAGCGAGGTAAACTGTCATTCGATTGCAGTCACAGTTTTGAGGTTTTAGGAGGCATTGACGCATTCAAAGAGACATCAGCATGTAAATAATAAATACGGATAGTAAAAATACCTTAAACAAAATAAATTAAATCGCTAAAATACATTTTGAAAATTCTGGTTTTTATTTTAAATTGTTTCCTTTCAATTTTTAACTTCAGTTTTTTCCAATGTTACGATATTATTAATCAGAGTTTACCAGTTGCTGTTTTTTTTTTAAATATTTTGTTTTAGTTCATTTCGTTGAAACCTTGTAATGATAGTTTTTTTCCGGTCACATTTTTCATCATTTACAAGTTTGTTTTAATGAATTCACTTAGTGAAGCATAGAACATACAACAATAGTTCTGTACAACCTTGTGTATTTACCAATATTTTTGTACAACATAGGCCATGCAACAATAGTTATTTGAAACCTTGCGTATATATCAATACTTTTGCGTAATATAAATTCGTTTTTTTAAAAAAATACAGGATGAATGTTCTTAAAATATGCTGCTTCATCATTTTTTTATAAAGACTTTTGAAAATTCAGAAATACCACAAAGTGTTATTTCCGTTTATCGGAAATCTCCCAAAAATTGTAGGCATACAAATATGCTCTACTAATTATATATAAAATTTCTTCTGCGAAATTGTAACGGCACTAGAGTTTTCAATATTTTAGAAACCTGAAATATAGTAAGGTACTATTTTCGGTCATTTGAAATCGCTCAAAAGTCTTGATAGAATCCTATCTATAAGATCTACTTATTACAAATGAAATTTCGTCCTCAAAATTTTGACTCCCATTATTTTTCAAGATTATAATACTTTCTCTATAATCTGTAAGCAAGAAAGTAAAAAAAAAACGAAAATAAATGTAATACGTCGCAGATAGAGGTACAGTTAATGTTAAGAACAACATTGGCGCTTCTAAGATGTTTGACTAAATTTTGCCTTTAGTGTTTTAGCCGCGAAGAAAAGTCGCAAAGTGATAAACGTCATAAAAACATGTGCAGGGCGTCACTTCCTAAATCTAACATGGTGGCTGTGAAATCAGCAAGAAAAACTGAAAAACCAATTTGAAAATAAAATTCTAGTAAATTGTGGGGGAAAATGGGCGAACGTGATATATTTATGGTAAGTGACCATATTTTAAAAATGTTTTTAAGACCATTATTATTATTATTAAGTCCATCGACGCTTCCTATGCACAAAACAACGCAGAATCAATCAAGATTGATATTTAAATTCGATGCCAGTAAAATGGTGGACTAGATCGATACGCCAGCTGGCACGAGAAGAACGCAATCATTAGTACTTTATTAGATACATAAAAGCTTGTCCTAAAAACTGTATTCATTCTTTTTTTTTCTTTATTTAATCTTTGACTAGCCGTTTCGACTTCTACTTTAGTTTTAAAAATAGTTAAAGTTTTAAAAAATAGATCTGTAATAGAAAATGCGCAATCAAATGTGCAATAGCATGGACATTTAAAACTTTATTTTAAGGCTGGTTGCATTTTTGTTTCATTATGAACATCTGTTATTGTTTCTTGCAATCCATATCTGTTATCAGTTTTAAAATACAAGATTAGATTTACTGTTTAATAAGGACCATTGTCATGTGTGTGCTATGCTGTTATCCGGTAATTATCTTGATTCTTGGTATTCCAAAACGTTTGCGTCAATGCGTCCCCTTTGGAAACGGCATTTTTTTTTTCATTTTATTAAAATTTAATAGTTAAGGCTAGGACGCAGGGTAAGATATTACTAGGGGTCAGAGATGCAGGGCCAGTAAACACATGGTTGTAAACTCTTAATGTCCCAAGTTCAAACCCTCGGGCAGATGAGATTGATTAGCGGGGGAGAGATTATTGAAATCATAGATGAGTAGTGTCCCTTAGGTTTAGGCAATGAGATTACCAACTCTGGATTCAAATCGGCAGTTCCTGCGGTACTGTTGATGCCAGGTTGTATAGGTAACTTTCTGTCACTTGGAGCTGTGTGGAGAGAGTGGACCAGATACATCTGCCTTTTCTTATTTTGCTGCCCAGGTTTCGTGTTTAGATGTCCAAGTCGCAATTATCCAACTTTTTTTTTTGTTGCTATGTGACGTGGAAAGCTTATGTACCCATTTTCCCATCCAGTCCACAGAAAGTGTTTGGACCCAACTGCCGTTTCAAATCCTAATTGACATCTTTAAGAACCTCAGCAACAAGGACAAGTTTAACGCAGCCATGACGTGTAAGGCGTGGGTTCCAATCTTAGACGTACCTGCCTTGTTTACCACGGGACATTTCCTGTTACAGTCGGATGACGACAAGAGGGCGCTGTTGTTTGCAAGGACACGAGGGAAATGGTTACGTCACATCTACGCTGACTGTTCACGTTGGTCTTGTTTATGTTTCTATTCATATTTTTTTTTAAAGTCACCGACCTTGTATAAGCTAATAGATTTTGTGTATAAGCTAAAAGATTTTGACTTTTTGTTTTCTTCATTACCAGAGTTTCTTTCAGGCATCTCTTTGGGAACCCTCCCCCCCCCCCTAAAAAGCGCGTCCTTCCTACTCCTCCCCCGAACAAAAAAGAAAATAAATAATGTGTGTAAAAATGTATATTTTAACCAGAGCCCCGCTCCTTCCTGAAATTTAAGTCAACCCCCCCCTTGGAAAGTTTCAAGTGCCTTCCCCCCACCCGGAGAAAAAAAATGTCCAAACCACCGTTCATTACAGAGAAACTCTATGACACTGACACGGAGCATCGTGGCCCCCGTACACCCCCGGGGACAGAGGTCGTGTACGAGTTTGTGGCCAGTCTGCTTCAGGGTAGATGCATCAAACTTAGAACGATCTCCCTGAAAAATATCGCGTACCTCAAGCACTACTCTGACAGGGTTGTTTACCCCACCAGGCCCGAGCCAGACCTGGTCAACCTCATCATCTCCCTCCTGGGAGAGCAACAGGAGTTACAGGAACTGGATCTGACCAATGCCTGGCTACGCTATGAAGAAGGTCAGTGATTCTTGTTTAACAGCTGACAAAGGTCAGTGCACTTTATTGGGTGGTATGGGGGGGGGGTAAATTAAACTGTATTATACTGTCAATCATACTTGTCAGGTAAGCGGTGGTTTTAACCATCTCCCATACATTACTGTCTGGCCTCCGCCATCTAAAATTAACAGGGCAAAAGGAAAAGAGGCTGACAAAGGAAGACACAGAAACGCAATCTGAAAAAAAAATATACCAAGAAGATACACCCGGGGGCAGTTGGAGGAGTTTACGGCTAATTCCCGAAAGACACTTGCCAGAATGCCGTTTGCCCGAAGGTCGTTTTTCTGAATAGACACTTGCCCGAGTGCGACAAACGCCCGAATGCGACAAACGCCCGAATGGACACTTGCACGAATGCGACTAGCCCAGGAAAGAGACGCCCGGAAATATCTTGTCAACTACCTATGTCCCCCCAAAGGTGCGACAGGCTAACCTAACCTCCATTACCTTCACTGTATCATCTTCAAATTGTTTAGGCCTACTCAGCCTCTTTTTTTTTTTTGTTGCTGCAACTGTTTCTTGTTTTGGAAGTTTTTGCTAAACCAGAAGATACTATGAAGTGGCCGAACCAAGACGAGCTTGGTCATCACGATAACCAGCTAACCATTGGATCATACCACATATTAAATCATTGTCAATGCTGCATTTATTTATTTATTTATTTTTACGATCCCTAAACATAAAGGGTCATAAGCTAAGGCAAAATACTAGTGCCAGCGCACCTATATTTGCTATTGAAATACAACTAATATAAATTTACAATTTATAATAACACTCACATAACTGCCCTGCCCTATTTTTAAAACCACCATCTAAGATTCCTGATGTAACATCCTGAAACCTACATTCAATATGAAAACCTTTTTGCACAGTTCTGCCAGAAATACTTGAAATGGCCAATGTATGTTACGAACATATGTATCTACAAATTAGCAGATGGGTTTGGCTGTACTTTAATTGTTAAAAACGTTGTTCAAAGGGTTAGAATTCTTTGTAAAGAAAATCATTCAAATTTTTAAAAAATCATTTTAAAAATTACACAAAAAAATTAATTTTGTAAGATATTAAAATTTTCCTCTAACAAACCGTTCTTTTTACAAGCTTTTATTTAACTCACTTCCTCTGTCGTCAGTCTGTCGACAGTCTGTCTAGATAGAAACGCAGGAGTGAAAATTCGGACAGTTCTACTTGACCGACACGATTCACAGTTGGCACGTGGGTCAAGACATGAAGACAATGCAATCTGAAACTAAATTTGACTTAATTGGATGCCTAATTGATTTTTTATGAATTAATTAAAATTTGGACCGAATTAGTAGGCATGTCTAGCCAACCACACCACACGCGTCATCAATAGCTGCGCCATCACGACCACGTAATGGCTGCGTTCAAAAACCATTGCGCGCCTACTGAACGTGATGTTCAGTAGGCGAGCAATGGTTTTTAGTCATGTAACTCTATTGTAAATAAAACATGTAAAGTACTGAAAAAAAAATTCATAAAAAACGTTTTAATAACAAGCTTTTATGTAATGATGCACTAAAAAGTAGAAAATAAATTATAGACTACTATTTAAATAACTATAAAGAAAAGCGTGGGTGTCTTCCTTAACATTAGTAAAGGTATCCAATAGATACTAAAGTGACCCACGCTTTTCTTTATAGTTATTTAAATAGTAGTCTATAATTTATTTTCTACTTTTTAGTGCATCATTACATAAAAGCTTGTTATTAAAACGTTTTTTATGAATTTTTTTACAAGCTTTTATTTAACTCACTTCCTCTGTCTGTCGTCAGTCTAGACGGAAACGCAGGAGTGAAAATTCGGACAGTTCTACTTGACCGATACGATTCAAAGTTAGCACGTGGGTCATAACATGAAGACAATGCAATCTGAAACTAAATTTGACTTAATCGGATGCCTAATTAATTTTTTATGAATTAATTAAAATTTGGACCGAATTAGTAGGCATGTCTAGCCAACCACACCACACGCGTCATCAATAGCTGCGCCATCACGACCACGTAATGGCTGCGTTCAAAAACCATTGCGCGCCTACTGAACGTGATATTCAGTAGGCGCGCAATGGTTTTTAGTCATGTAACTCTATTGTAGATAAAACATGTAAAGTACTGAAAAAAAAATTCATAAAAAACGTTTTAATAACAAGCTTTTATGTAAAGATGCACTAAAAAGTAGAAAATAAATTATAGACTACTATTTAAATAACTATAAAGAAAAGCGTGGGTGTCTTCCTTAACATTAGTAAAGGTATCCAATAGATACTAAAGTGACCCACGCTTTTCTTTATAGTTATTTAAATAGTAGTCTATAATTTATTTTCTACTTTTTAGTGCATCTTTACATAAAAGCTTGTTATTAAAACGTTTTTTATGAATTTTTTTGTCATGTCTACTAGAAATGTGCAAAGTTATTTTGCATTGTTTTTAGTTATTTTTTAAATTTATTTTGTTTCTACTGTGTACCTAAAAATTGTTCAATTTTACCCCAAATTTCTCTAAACATGTATAAATTGGCCCAAAATAAATACAGTGTTATAATGTTGAAAGTATTTTAAATTTAATACAATTTTTTTTTTTAAAAAAAGCATGTATCTTATAATTTGAGAAAATGTGTTTTCACTACCGCCCGCCCCCGCCCTTCCTCCTTAAGCGCCAATCAGCTCTAATAATTGAAACCCTTTTGCAGGCTGCCATCTCTTGGAAGAGGCCAGCTCAACCTGCGCGAAAACTCTGCGCAGACTTGCCGTGGATAGGTTTGTGGCAGTAATCTACAGCAACTCGGATTTAAGTGAATTTTATTCCGCTCTCTTTTCGTTTAAAAATTTGACGGGTACGTTTTTATGCATCTAGTTTTTGTTTATATGTATGTATTAATTTTTCATGATCCTTTCCAAAAACTATTTCTGTTTTTATTTTAAGAGAGAAATATTTGCTGATGCCTGAATCAATCCCCCGCTTTTAAAATGGGAAGTAACCGGTCAAATCCCGGTGTTAGGAGTAGCACTCTCCGTTACATTGAGTTGTATGTAAAGAAGTAGCCCAAACCCGTCGCTGCCCTGGATGTAAACAGAGTTTTTTCCCAGTCATTTCTTCGGGAGGGGGGGGGGGGGCGAAAAACGTCTAACGAGTCGGACGAAATAGAATTTACATAGAAAATATATATTTTAACGATAGTCCGCCCCCCTTTCCCGAAAAATTTAGTCCGCCCCCCCCCCCCCTCTCCGAAAATTTCAAGTGTCCCCCCCCCCTTCCCAATCCGAAGAAAAAAAAAGTCTGAAAGAAACACTGGATGTAAATACAAGTTTACAAATTTCATTCAAGTTTCCATATGTAAAAGTGGTTGCTTAATAGCGACGTAGAGCGAATTGGTCGTAGTGATTCTACTTCTGCCTAATTGCACGGTAAGCGAGGCGATTCGGCGCTGCGTGGAGCGGTTGGCTTGGATCCTGTCCAGTAAAAAAATGCCGTGTAACTGAGTCCACCCTTGCTGTTGAAATTACACTTCATCAATATTGCTATACACTTTTAAAGACGCCTGCTTTCAAACCTTCTACAGCGCAACTCGCTGGCAGAGGCGAACCTAGGGGAGGGCGAGTAGGGCGACCGCCCCGGGCGCCGACCTTAAAGAGGCGACAAATTGGTTTGAAAAATAAAATAACCATATTCCGAGCTGCATAACATCGATTTTAAGAAAATAGAAAGCTACTTGGTTCTACGGACGGCTTTCTACGTTGCTTGTGTGATACGTGAAAAAGTTATTAACGGTGACTGATGTGTGTGTGTGGGGGGGGGGTACTTTTTCGCTAACGTGAATAACCATATGGGGGGGGGGGGAAATTGATAGTTCGCCCCGGGCGCCGTAATGGGTTGCTACGCCTCTGCTCGCTGGAACCTCACGTAATAATTTGCATGTTTCAGAGCTGGAACTCGTCTATGAATGTGTGAGTTGCGAGTTCTTGTATGATCTCAGTAGGGCGTCAATCGGCGGCCTGCCACTGCGAGTGTTAAAGGTTCGGGCCACGTACACAGCTAACGTCGTGCGCATGACCTCGTCCGGGGCATGGAAGCAGATCACAGCCGACATCCCAGATCTCAAAGTGATTTTTTTTATCAAATCTAAAAGTCGCTCCGAGGTAACAGATAATTTAAGAGATTCTTTAACATTCAAAAATAATCCGACTTTATAATTTCTGGAGTAACAGAATATTAAAGGATACTTTAACGGTAAAAAAATAACCTGAATTTATAATTTCTAAATTAACAGAATATCAAAGGGATACTTTAACGATAAAATAACTCGACTTTATAATTTCTAAAGTAACAGCACATTAAAGAAATAAATTAGCGTTTAAAAACTACCCGAGGGTAGAGTAGCCCTAATAATTAACGTCAATTAAAATCTACCAACTGCATGATATTCCAAGTCATTAACCTACCACGTAAGACTCTGTTTTATCTAGGAGTCGTACAAAGACACCATACCCATGATTGTTTTGACGCGATCGACGCCCCTTCACGCGTTACACTGGAATTCGGGACTCCTTGTCGCTGTCAAGAACATAATCCAATGCTTCGAGTACATCGCCTGTAACTTTAAGGTTAGTCTTTTCAGCAGTATCGGGGCATTGAAACAATGATAGAAATTACACATGAAATACTTATGGATTTTTAGGTCCTACTGTAGTGGATTCTTCATCAACAGCATCAACATCGTCTACATCATCATCATCATCATAATCATCATCATCATCATCATCTACATCATCATCATCATCAACACCATCTACATCATCATCATCAATATCTACATCATCATCAACACCATCTACATCATCATCACCATCATCATCAACACCATCTACATCATCATCAACATCATCATCATCTTCATCATCAACAACATCATCTACATCATCATCATCATCAACATCATCATGATCTTCATCATCAACAACATCATAATCAACATCAGCATCATCATCATCATCATTCCTGTAAACCCCTTGTAGAACACTGAGACGCAACCACACCTTTCCACACCTTGTACTCGGTTCTGCGCGATTCATCCAAGTTGGGTCCACGACATTCCGGCTGCTTCTGTTTCACTGACAACTTATCTTTTCCAAATTTTTTTTGGCCTCCATACTTTCCTCTGCTCTTGTGGATTCCAATCTAGTGCATGTCTGGTGATATCGCGAGTTGGCATAAGGTGTGTCAAAACCATCCACAGTTGGCGATTTTGAATTCCTTTGCCATTATGTCCTGCCCAGTTTTTCTAAACAGCTCGGCATTTGTAATTATTTTCAGCCCACCTAATGTTCAAAATGCGGCAGTGGGATTAGCCTTGCATAATTATTATGATTTTATCCAAACAAATATTTGACACATTTTTAATTATTATTTTTGCGCTTGCGCACATCACAGTAAACAATACAGAATATTTTATGATTTTTACTTTCTCGTATATACGTAGTATAGAGAAAGTATTGTAATCGTGCAAAAAAAAAAAAAATCGAGATTTTTACAAATCTCGACGTTTTACACCTCACTGATACGGAAAAACATAATTTTGCAATCTTGTCCGTATGTCTGTGTGTGTGTGTGTGTGTGTGTGTGTGTGTGTGTGTGTGTGTGTGTGTGTCTGTGTGTCTGTGTGTCTGTGTGTAAACACGATAACTTGAGTACCGTTACAGCTAGGTTGATGAAATTTCATATATAAGTATTATATCAAAATCGTAGATCCGTATCAACTTTTGAGCGATTTCCGACAACCGGAAGTGGTACTTTTTCTACTTTGAATTTTTCAAAAGCCTATAACTTGAGTACTATTTCAGATAGATAAATGAAATTTCACATGTAAGTAAAAGATCTAATTCTCTACCTTCTGTTAAATTTTGAGTAATTTCCGTTGACCGGAAGTACTAATTTACGCTACTTCCGATTTCTCAAAAAACTAATGTAAATTTTTAAAGTACTAATAATATTGCGCACTATTATGCACATTTTGTTTCGGCGTTTGTTTGGTGCGCAATGTTTTTTTCTATGAGATTCTATTCTATTTTTACAAGCTTTTATTTAACTCACTTCCTCTGTCGTCAGTCCAGACGGAAACGCAGGAGTGAAAATTCGGACAGTTCTACTTGACCGATACGATTCACAGTTGGCACGTGGGTCAAGACATGAAGACAATGCAATCTGAAACTAAATTTGACTTAATTGGATGCCTAATTAATTTTTTATGAATTAATAAAAATTTGGACCGAATTAGTAGGCATGTCTAGCCAACCACACCACACGCGTCATCACCTTCAATAGCTGCGCCATCATGTAATGGCTGCGTTCAAAAACCATTGCGCGCCTACTGAACGTGATGTTCAGTAGGCGCGCAATGGTTTTTAGTCATTTAACTCTATTGTAAATAAAACATGTAAAGTACTGAAAAAAAAATTCATAAAAAACGTTTTAATAACAAGCTTTTATGTAATAATGCACTAAAAAGTAGAAAATAAATTATAGACTACTATTTAAATAACTATAAAGAAAAGCGTGGGTGTCTTCCTTAACATTAGTAAAGGTATCCAATAGATACTAAAGTGACCCACGCTTTTCTTTATAGTTATTTAAATAGTAGTCTATAATTTATTTTCTACTTTTTAGTGCATTATTACATAAAAGCTTGTTATTAAAACGTTTTTTATGAATTTTTTAAAAAGTTTAAGTAATTAAAAATCATGTCTACATTCCAAGTTATATAAGAATATTCGAGAAAGTTTAGGGGAGATCACTCCCGGTTTATTATCTTGAAATATTCGGAACAGATTTTTTTTAAAATGTGTGTTTATTTACTTTTGATGCGCTTTTTTCTGTTTCTGATTAAAATGAATGTCACTGTGATAATTAGTAACGGGTTTTCAAGTTTATTAAAAAATAGTGTAAAAATAAATAATCAATTTTATTCGGCTCACACAACTACTAAACCATTACTGCATACAACACCAAAGGCCTACCCCAACTAGTGCGTGTAAAAAGTTAATCTGACGAAAGCTAAGCATTGACACTTATAAGTACACTAGGTAATTTGACATCAGTACACCTTTCTTAAGCACCCACCATATGACATGACAGGGAAATTTAATCTTAAACTAATTAATAATTACTGGTGTTGTTTTTTTTAAAGACCACACTCCATCACCTCGAACTGACATCAGAAGTTCGCCTAGACAAAGAAGCCATTGGAGAACTTTTCCAAAGGTGAGTTGGTTGTCCTGGTTGTGTTTCATGAGTGCTTAGGATGCGTGTCACTGTGTTCGTGTAAGTTTTTATAAATGCTCTAATGATGGGAATAATTTCATTTTGTTTCTGATCCCATTTCCTATTGGTAGTAGTAGACTACGTGACGTCATGACGCCATAGTGCGTGCTATAATTAGACCAACAACGTGGTTTCGGAGATAGACTTCCTCTTACTTTGTTGTAGAGTGTCCAGCGTTGATTTTTTTTTATGTTTTTAACTTACACCAACAACCCTAAAGCCATACATCGAATTGTTGACATATTTGGCTAGGTGTATATATATATATATATATATATATATATATATATATATATATATATATATATATATATATATATATATATATATATGCCTCTCACTCGCCTGTAATCTGTATATATATATATATATATATATATATATATATATATATATATATATATATATATATATATATATACAGATTACAGGCGAGTGAGAGGCTCAAGTCGTTTGCTCTAGACTTGCCCTGTGATTTAAAGACCGACCAACAAGAATACAAAAATGCCATATCAGAGGCCGTAGAGAACCACAGAGCAACATATGCGGTTACCTTAAACGGTCAGAAATTATCTGAAGCGAGGTAAACCGTCATTCGATTGCAGTCACAGTTTTGAGGTTTTAGGAGGCATTGACGCATTCAAAGAGACATCAGCATGTAAATAATAAATACGGATAGTAAAAATACCTTAAACAAAATAAATTAAATCGCTAAAATACATTTTGAAAATTCTGGTTTTTATTTTAAATTGTTTCCTTTCAATTTTTAACTTCAGTTTTTTCCAATGTTGAAATATTATTAATCAGGGTTTACCAGTTGCTGTTTTTTTTTTTAAATATTTTGTTTTAGTTCATTTCGTTGAAACCTTGTAATGATAGTTTTTTTCCGGTCACATTTTTCATCATTTACAAGTTTCTTTTAATGAATTCACTTAGTGAAGCATAGAACATACAACAATAGTTCTGTACAACCTTGTGTATTTACCAATATTTTTGTACAACATAGGCCATGCAACAATAGTTATTTGAAACCTTGCGTATATATCAATACTTTTGCGTAATATAAATTCGTTTTTTTAGAAAAATACAGGATGAATGTTCTTAGAATATGCTGCTTCATCATTTTTTTTATAAAGACTTTTGAAAATTCAGAAATACCACAAAGTGTTATTTCCGTTTATCGGAAATCCCCCAAAAATTGTAGGCATACAAATATGCTCTACTAATTATATATAAAATTTCTTCTGCGAAATTGGAACGGCACTAGAGTTTTCAATATTTTAGAAACCTAAAATATAGTAAGGTACTATTTTCGGTCATTTGAAATCGCTCAAAAGTCTTGATAGAATCCTATCAATAAGATCTACTTATTACAAATGAAATTTCGTCCTCAAAATTTTGACTCCCATTATTTTACAAGATTATAATACTTTCTCTATAATCTGTAAGCAAGAAAGTAAAAAAAAACGAAAATAAATGTAATACGTCGCAGATAGAGGTACAGTTAATGTTAAGAACAACATTGGCGCTTCTAAGATGTTTGACTAAATTATGCCTTTAGTGTTTTAGCCTCGAAGAAAAGTCGCAAAGTGATAAACGTCATAAAAACATGTGCAGAGCGTCACTTCCTAAATCTAACATGGTGGCTTTGAAATCAGCAAGAAAAACTGAAAAACCAATTTGAAGATAAAATTCTAGTAAATTGTGGGGGGAAATGGGCGAACGTGATATATTTATGGTAAGTGACCATATTTTAAAAATGTTTTTAAGACCATTATTATTATTATTAAGTCCATCGACGCTTCCTATGCACAAAACAACGCAGAATCAATCAAGATTGATATTTAAATTCGATGCCAGTAAAATGGTGGACTAGATCGATACGCCAGCTGGCACGAGAAGAACGCAATCATTAGTACTTTATTAGATACATAAAAGCTTGTCCTAAAAACTGTATTCATTCTTTTTTTTCTTTATTTAATCTTTGACTAGCCGTTTCGACTTCTACTTTAGTTTTAAAAATAGTTAAAGTTTTAAAAAATTAGATCTGTAATAGAAAATGCGCAATCAAATGTGCAATAGCATGGACATTTAAAACTTTATTTTAAGGCTGGTTGCATTTTTGCCTCATTATGAACATCTGTTATTGTTTCTTGCAATCCATATCTGTTATCAGTTTTAAAATACAAGATTAGATTTACTGTTTAATAAGGACCATTGTCATTTGTGTGCTATGCTGTTATCCGGTAATTATCTTGATTCTTGGTATTCCAAAACGTTTGCGTCAATGCGTCCCCCTTTGGAAACGGCATTTTTTTTTCATTTTATTAAAATTTAATAGTTAAGGCTAGGACGCAGGGTAAGATATTACTAGGGGTCAGATATGCAGGGCCAGTAAACACATGGTTGTAAACTCTTAATGTCCCAAGTTCAAACCCTCGGGCAGATGAGATTGATTAGCGGGGGAGAGATTATTGAAATCATAATTGAGTAGTGTCCCTTAGGTTTAGGCAATGAGATTACCAACTCTGGATTCAAATCGGCAGTTCCTGCGGCATTGTTGATGCCAGGTTGTATAGGTAACGTTCTGTCACTTGGAGCTGTGTGGGGTACATAGGCAACATCTGCCTTTTCTTATTTTGCTGCCCAGGTTTCGTGTTTAGATGTCCAAGTCGCAATTATCCAACTTTTTGTTTGTTGCTATGTGACGTGGAAAGCTTATGTACCCATTTTCCTATCCAGTCCACAGAAAGTGTTTGGCCCCAGCTGCCGTTTCAAGTCCTAATTGACATCTTTAAGAACCTCAGCAACAGGGACAAGTTTAACGCGGCCATGACGTGTAAGGCGTGGGTTCCACTCCTAGACGTACCTGCCTTGTTTACCACGGGACATTTCCTGTTCCAGTCGGATGACGTCAAGAGGGCGCTGTTGTTTGCAAGGGCACGAGGAAAATGGCTACGTCACGTCTACGCCGACTGTTTTAGTAACCCTTAATTATATATTAGAATAAATACACATTGCTGTGTCCTGATCTATAGATCCTATACAGCTGATAAAATTTCATAACCCTCATCATCATCATCATCTTCATCATCATCATCATCATCATCATCATCATCATCATCATCATCATCGTCATCATCATCATCATCATCATCGTCATCATCGTTATCATCATCATCATCATTATCATCATCATCATAGTCGTCATCATCATCCTCATCATCATCATCATCATCATTATTATTATTGTTATTATTATTATTATTATTATTATTATTATTATTTTCATCGTCGTCGTCATCGTCATCATTATTATCTTCATCACCATCATCATAATCGACATCATCATTATCACCATCATCACCATGATTATCTCATTATCTTATCATATTCATTTTCATCATCATCATCATAATCTACTACACATGGTGACAGATGAAGTAGAAATCATCTTTTTAAATTACCGGGCAGATGAGGCTCAACAGCCGGGAGAGCAACCCATCAAACAACTGCTGCCTTGTAGTTTGTTCTTGGATGGTCAAAACATGGCAGCAAATCCAAATTGGAAAGCAGACTGAAATTCGAGTCAACAGCCTATATAT
Organism: Physella acuta; assembly: GCF_028476545.2. Classification (NCBI taxonomy): domain Eukaryota; kingdom Metazoa; phylum Mollusca; class Gastropoda; family Physidae; genus Physella; species Physella acuta. The sequence continues at coordinate 139,600 of NW_026733064.1, forward strand.
CGCATAACAATGTGTAACGTAATACTTAATTGTGTTGGATCAAATACCGCCCAACATTACAATTAAGAACGCAGAAGGAGGATAGTGTGATCATCACTGTGGCGAGCCGCCTTAGTTTCCCCAACGTGAGTCGGGTACCCTTTAGAGCTGGGTGGACTCAGAGACGTCCTACAAACGAGCGCTAGATCCGAACTCAAGATTTTCGTGTTAGCAATCGTAAGCGGGCGTGACCAAGCCGTAGAGCGCTAGACTACGAATCCAAAAGCCTGGAGGTTGAACCCGGGTTCTAGTCAGTAGAACACCCCTGAGTCCACCCAACTCACGTTAAGGGAAGTAAAAGCGGCTGGGCATAGTGCTGACGAAAATATCCCTTCATATGCTTAGGTCACAGAAACAGGTGAACTCTACTTCGTGGGCCGTCAAATACGAAAAGGGAACTTAACTATTTTTTTTTAGTCTTAAGATCATCTCCGTACAGTTTATAACTATTTTTCTCTTTAATCACAGAACTGCCGAATGACGACGATGTTCCATTTAAACCCGGTCCGTGCGAGCCGCCGGGCATCGAACTGATGTACCAGTTCATAGCCAGCCTACTCCACTGTAGGAACAACAAACTCAACACCATCTCGCTGAAGAACATTAAGTTTCTGAAGACCTTCTCGGATGATGGGAAAGAGAGACCCAAGTCGCACTTGTTAAGAATTATAACCACGCTGGTGGAAGCGCAACAACAGCTTCGGGAGCTGGATCTTACCAATGCCAGTCTAGAAATAGATAAGGGTTAGTAATTAGTATCAGTTTTCTTTCAAACTTTTTCTCGGGCGGGGGGGGGGGGGGGGGGGACAAAATTTTCCGGGAGAGGGGCGGACACTCTTATAAGTATATGATTTCTATAAAGCAATGCTATTCCATTCCGGTTGGGCGGTAGACATTGTGGGAGGGGGAAGGGGGTGGGTGGGGGTGGACACTGGTAAAAGGATATATTTATCAATTCTATTTCACTCCGGAGAGCGGTAGACGTTCTTTGAAGAGGTGGGGGGGGGGGCTCCTGAAAGAAACTATTATTGGTATCTTAACAAAAAACCACCTTAAGGATAGCCAGTGGTCAAGATTTTCGTGTCCCGTTGTAACAAAAAGTAGCAAAAAAAACAACGAATTTAGCTTAGTCGATTTAACCTTTCAGCCCCACAGTTTACTTAAAACTTTGCCGGTAAATTTAAATACGAAACTCGTACTTTTGCAGAAAACTAGACCAAGTTACGCCATATTTGTTTACACTTCTATATGATCTTGAGAAATAGAAAAAAACATATTATTATTTTTTGTTTTTTTTTCTTTTTAATTGTGTCTAGTTAGCGAAAGTAATAAAAATATTAAAATGCGTCCAATAGTTTGAAAAGTCTATTTTTAAAACACTGCCCATGACTTTTAAATATTAAAAGGACATCTCGAGAGATGTAAGGATGTAGACCATTTATGTGTAGGACCCAGGGGATTTTTGTATAGGACCCATGGCATTGCTAAATTTTTAGGACCAAGGGCAAAGCTCAATATGTAGGACCCAGGGCATTTCTCAGTATGTAGGATCAAGCACCGCCATTGAGTGTATTCAGAACAATTTTAACATTTCAACCCATATTCAGGTTCGAAGCTATTGCAAGCGGCCAGTCGTTCCTGTTCTAAAACTCTCCACAAGTTGGCTATTGACAGGTTTATTCAACTAAATCGACAGGATTTAACTGCCTTTAAGGCTGCTCTCTACAGCTTTGAAAATCTGTATGGTATGTTTTAATCATTCAGTTTCTCAACTTTTTGTACTTGGATTTATGAACTGTTTCCCCCAGGAATTGTTCGGGTTTGTCCTGTGAAGTGTCTAACACTTGTGCAATTTTAATGGTGAAATTTTAATAAGATAGTTTTATTTTATTTGATATTTACTTTTTATCTAACTATGGGGGGGGGGGGGGAGGCTTAATAAACTACTAAATGACAACTGCCATTTTTTTAAAATAGTGTGTTGATAACTTTATTAAATTGCGTGTGTTCAAACCTCACTGCCGATAGATAAACACATTTTACAGTTCCTTAGTTAATGCCTGCTTGGTGGGAAAGTAAATTATTTCTGGAAACGCAGGATCATTTTTTAACATAAAAATAAAACGAAATTTCTTTGTCATCTTATCCTTAAGAGCGATAGCATTCTTGGTTGGTTTACTTGCATGTTAATGAGCGTGTGTTACGGATATTACTATTTATTTTAATTGCTTTTTAAGAAAGTATTTAGTACAAATTCTAAACAAAGGTGCTTTATCAAAATGTCTTAAAATGAACACTACAAAAAGGGTTTCATCCCTTTAATTACATCGATAGTGTGATCTAGCCGGTCGCTTTTCTGCCCTAAATGCAATCGTATCTGCCTGTGCTAGTCAGAGGCGTAGCGAGGGAGGGCGGGGGGTGCGGACCGTACCGGGTGACACCATTTAGGGGGGCGACGCCAGGGCAAACAATTGCAAAATGTGCAGAAAAAATTGCCTTTTCCCACTTCCATTAATGATTAATTAAAGATAAATAGTCTTTAAAGTACAAATCGTACATTATTACAAGAGGGTGGGGGTGATACCATGACGTAAAAGTGCTAACTATAGAGAAAACAATGCTACACCCAACTGTATTATTAACAGATAACAGTTAAACATCGTATATGGCATATGTTTAGATTATAGGCCGACACACACATACAGATTTTATATATATATGTATATATATATATATATATATATATATATATATATATATATATATATATATATATATATATATATATATATATATATATATATATATATACTTTGTTTCTGGGGAGTGAGGGGGGTGACACCACGAAGTGCCGCACCGGGTGACACCCAACCTAGCGACGCCACTGGTTCTAGTGTTGTAGTTGATTATAACCTAAAGCCTATGTCTTTAGCAAAACTTATGTATGTTGTGCCTGGAGTTGGTGATCTGTTTTGAGCAGTTAGTAAAACGAAAATTTAGTTTTTTTGCAGTTTCAGATGTAGCTAACCTGGGGCAAGGGGGCGGAGGGGGGTGAGAGTTAACCCTTAACTGATGCCCAAAATGGTCCCATGAACCTTGCTTGGATGCACCCAGTTTAACTAACCTAAGTAACATTTACTGATGCATAAAATAAACATTTTGTCTTTGAAGACACATGCGGTGCTGCTACCAAACCCCCCCCTCTCTCTCTCTCTCTCTCTCTCTCTCTCTCTCTCTCTCTCTCTCTCTCTCTCTCTCTCTCTTATGCCCCAGAGCAGGGGTTCTTTTCTCCCGGGGGGTACTTGAAACTTCCTGAGTGGGCGTGGGTAGGGGGGGGGGTAAACGTTGGTTAAAAAATTCTTCTATTTCGTTCAGGACAAGGGGGGGGGTTGGTTGTGCTTGGTATCTCTCCCCATCAGAGAGATACCGCCAATAAACACTAGCCCCTTAATCGATACGGCTATTTGATAGAGCGAACCTTAACATACAGACTTGTGACTTTCAGAGCTAGAGGTCGGCTATGATTTTTTGAGTGACACGTTCTTGAAGGATCTGGCGGGGACATCAAGGTGCAGCTTACGACTGCAGGTGCTGACTGTTCGGGCCACCTACAAGGCTGACGTCGGTACCAGCACTAGCCGGGAGGCTTGGCAGAAGCTCACGGCATCCCTCCCTGAGCTCAAAGTGGTTTTCTTTATAAAGCCGAAAAGTCGTTCAGAGGTAAAAGAATAATCAGAGATACCTCTTTACTATTAACATAATATAAAAATAACGTACGACTATAGGATAAATCTCGCTATGGAAGGACGCTGGCAATAGAGCCGTGCAGGACTTTGGGTAGAACCCCCCCCCCCCCCCGAAGGTCTAAAGTCTAAATGATAGGAAGAACCAGAGGCGTAGCGAGGCGTAGCGAGGGGGTGACACCATTTAGGGGGGTGACACCAAGACAAAAATTAGTAAAAATATAGAGAGAAAAATTTGAGAGGGGGGGTGCAAATCGAAAGTTTGAGGGGGGGGGGGGGTGTAAATCGAAAATTGAAAGTTTGTCCCCGGGAAGAGTCGCTACGCCTCTGGGGGGTGACACCATTAAGTGCCGCACCGGGTGACACCCGACCTCGCTACGCCACTGGCAAGAACATTGGGTACAGCTCAAAAGAGTGGAAGGAGACCGCAGGGAGGGGAAAGCTTTGACAAAGACAAAATACTCCGCGAAGAATGAAAATAAAAAATGATGATGATATTAATAGGATAGATCTACTTTATAAGGTCTAGTAAAATACACTATACTATCTATATCGGGGGAAAAAAGTCAGCGTGCGGTCATCGTCGAGTATCTGGAGGAACATAAAAAAACGGTCTTCCCTTCGGGAAAACCTCGAATAACTTACATCTTGTGTAGTTGAAAAATATTTCAAAGTGTAAAAATCGAGTTCATTTCAAGACCAATGACCTATCATGTTAGACTCTATTTTTTCCAGGAGTCCTATTACGACATAGCACCGCAAGTTATTCTCGTCCCCTCAATGCCCCTGTACGGGCTACATTGGGCCACAGGCAGCTTTATTTCTGTTGAGAACATTATCTTATGTTTCCAATACATCGCCACTAACTTTAAGGTTAGTCTTTTCAGCGGTAATAGGCATCACAATAGCTGTGTAAATTTAACATGCATTTTTTTTTAAATTTAAATTGGGTCTCCGTGTATTGTTAGCCATGCCGAATATTTTTTACTTTGATAATACATAAATTCTCAGGACGGATTTATTTACATTTTATTAGCTTTTATCACACAAAGATTAACAATTCGACGATAAACAGTTAAAAAAATTGTTTTTCTAGTTAGATTAATTTTACTGTCATAATTAAAGTACTGACATCAACACTGACACAATGGCATGACATGACATGACAGTACACTTAAATTTAACCTTGACTCGGCAGCTGTACACAACTGTACACCTGACTATAGCACTGACTCTACGGTTCGGCAATGGATAACACCTGTATTAAACCACTGACTTTAGTACTGACACTACGGTTCGCCACTGGATTACACCTGTTCTAAAACACTGACAATGTGTCTAGACTCGCCTGTACACCTATACACATGTAATTAAATTAACTTCCGATCGGTGTTTGCCTTGTATTATAGAGCTCTCTACACCATCTCGACTTGACATCAGAAGTTCGCCTAGACAACGAAGCCATCGGGGAACTTTTCCAGAGGTGAGTTCACTGTCCTGGTTGTGTGTCGTGAGCATGTTGGGTGCCTGTCGTCCTGTGTTTCTTTCAGGTTTATTCTCCCTAAGGGGGTGGGGGGTGGGCGTTGTGGGAAAAATTAAGAGTATATTTTCTAGAAAAATCCTATTTCGTTGTTGTTGTTTTTTTTTGGGGGGGGGGGGGAGGGGCGGTAGTCGTGCTTCGGGAGGCAATGCCGCCAACAGTCTCCCCCCCCCCCCCCCCGTGCCATGTTGGCCACTTGTTTTGTCGCTCTGATCATAGAAAACAATGTGACGTCACGGATCATTATGCTATAATTAGACAAACAGCATGGTTCGGCAATCAAGATTAGATTTTATCTTCGATTCGTTTCGGTACACAGTTTAAACATTCTAAATTTTAAAAAGCTGATATTTTTCATCAAAATAAGAATACAGGAAATTAAAGGACGTTTTTATGTTACTTTGCTTTTTATCAGAAGTCTCATATCATCCGCATTAGAATAACGTTGGAAAATTAGGTATGATGTGTTGATGAATTTTAGATGTTTAAATTGTCTTTCACAGCCTTCAAGTGTGTAAGAGGCTCAAGACTTTTGTTCTAGGTTTGCCGTGCGATTTAAAAACCGATGAACGGGACTACCAACAGGCCATTTCAAAGGCTATGCGCCAACATGAAGCGACGTATGCCGTTACTCTTAACGGTCAGAAAGTTCTGGAAGTGTGTTAAATGTTATAGGTGGTTGGTTGGTGGAGCGTGGGATATTTGGCTGTTATGGATGGTCAACGTTGGATGAAATCAAAATATGTTATTGATAACTACACCGACAAATACTATGTTGGTGTAAGTGCACTCAGATGCGTCGAAGGGAGGGTGTGTGGAAATGGTCAGGTTAACTTCATTTAGGAAATGACACTAAAAAAATGTATTGTTTAAACTTTCACTACATATTTTCTTTGAAATTATTGTTATATATCTGGATAAATAAAATTTTCAGTTACCTTTTTTTTAAAAATTTATAAATAGAATGAAAGCTTGACTTAGAGCAAAGTTATGTATATTTGTAAAATGAATTGTTGCAACGCTTATCAAAATGTTTACAGCTTATTGCAAGATTTTGGATAATGTGTATGTTCTAGGCATGGATTAACTGTACATTTCTTTTTGTTCAAATTAAACAAATTAAAATAATATATTAGAATTTAATTTTCAAGTATTTGTTTAATTCTTCAAAACATATATTTTGGTTGGTGTTGATGGTGAATAATTTAACATTTATAATCCATTTCAATAATGACCATGTGTCGTCTGTTTAAATGTAACAGGTGTATCAACATCTCTTTGGGCGACGTACTTGCCTGCATATCACCCCCCCCCCTCCACCTCCGATTACGGCGTTTCTTGATAGTCCCCACTCAAGATCCTTACAACGCTACTTGTGTATCTTGTCAAGTTTAGCTCTAAGATGATAAGATGAAACTAACAAACGTTTGATTCCTATGGAAAGGTGTTCACAAATGTGGCTTTTTAAACATGATGCTATCATAGTTTTTCCACCCTTCTTGGCTTGGCGCCCAGCGCGGCCTCCCCACCTGGCACACCCTACAGCTCCGCCCTGGTCGATTGTTTACATTTTGAGACGCCAGCACTTTAACAGCCATGGGACAACCTGACAATGTTGTACTGAACAAGATGTGTTTGCTGGATGACTTAATATAAGGAGCGAAGTGCGCATTTACCAAGGGACATACCCGCCACGATGACGTATAGTAGCTTTAGTGCTCGGCTGTGTAAATAAACTCAGAGTTCTTTTTACCTGGTTATGTGAAGGCTTATGGATCACTTGATCAAATTTCCTGAGGTTTTGAACTACGCAGAAACAAAACAATTATTTGAACACTTTGTTCCAGTACACCCTTTAGGGGGGGGGGGGGGGTCAGTATGTAGCCTGTTATGACCACGGTGACCAAGGCCATGTTTTCAGTTGCACTCGACAAAAGTTCATCGGCGGACCTAAGGATATGAATGGAAGGGAGAAAGGGATTAGCAGAATCGAGTAGTTGGCGCTCCCATACTCAATATTTCATTACACGAGCAATAGCTTATTTTATTTGTATAAGAACGGGTCTTGTGAGGGTTTGGTATAATGAACTGTCCTTCTTGGTTTAATGTTAGTGTAATTCAGAGTACCTCCAACACTGTTAAATATTACTTGTCTACCTATTATGCGTCGTAAAGGCCGTTAACTCCAATTTCAGCCTGCTTTTCTTTTTGGATTTGCTATGTCCAAAAACTAACTACAAGGCAGAATTTGTTTTTGAAGCTGTCTCTCTTAGAGTTGCTGTCCCCAGTTAACGAGCCTCATCTACCCGGGGGCTCGAACTCGGGACCTTTTCGGTTCAGCAATTATGAGCTAAACCGACCCGACTACGCCAATCTCATTAATGATCCAAAATACACGTTTTTCCGAACTAGAAACTCATTGAAAATCAACTGGACATATTGCCGTCATCTTGGTTTAACCCTCTAGGTACGGGACTATCATAGGTCTCAATAGCCAAAAACCTGATGTGTAGCTCATGATGTAGTTGGGTGGGGAGTGTCTTTAAAACTTGGATTTCACTCACAGCCTCAATGTTTCATTAGGCTTAGTTTTATCTTATGTCCAAGCCTCTGGTAATACAAGTTCCGACCTCTGTAATAGTCCTAGCTTTTTTTTAAAGTCCTGTTTTAAGTTTTCTTTTTGACATAGGGTTTTATTGCTTCACCGAATGTAAACATAATAAGGTTGTATAAAAGACACCATTTTAAGCAGGACGGAATACCACTCCACGCGACACAGGGCGTAGCGACGCGGGAGGGGGAGCGGGTAGGTACATATGTCCCTGGGCGCCGACACTAGGGGTGCCAAAATGGGTTGGAAAAAAATTAAAGGCTCATTTTAGCTGCAGTTTTGAATTATAATTATAAAAAATATCTGGGGTGGGGGCGCCAAATTGAAAGTTTGGCCCCGGGAGGGGTCGCTACGCTTCTGAGGGTTATCTCACCTATTGAGCATCAGGTGAAACGTGTACAATCTACGGCCAGTTGACTCTACAAAAAATAGAGCATTGATGCCCTTCTTTTTTCTTCATATTAATAATATAGAAGTATCAATGGGACATGATGGAAGAGGTGAGTGGGGGTGGGGGAGGGCAGTGTTTCTTTCAGACTTTTTTCTCCGGTGGGGGGAGGGGGGGGGGGGGGGAGGCACTTGATATTGGAGGGCGGGGGGCTGACTAAATTTTCCGGGGGTCGGACACTGGTCAAAGTATATATTTTCTATATAAATTCCATTTCGTAAGGGGGGGGGGGCAGTAGACTTAAGCAACGATTCTTGTGGGATGAAGGTAATTTTTAAAACGGTTTCTTACGGGGTGTTTTTTGTGTCTTAAATAGAAAGCAGATGAAAAGCACTTGTTCAATACGATTCTGGATAAAAAATAACTCAAAAGACAAGTAAATTCTCGGGAAAATTATAAATCTCCGGGATTAGTTGTCATTGAAATACGTTCAGTTTGTTTAAACCTGTTCACATCAGAGTCTGTGTGGTTTTTCTTTGCTTGGGGGTGGGACTAAGCCGCATCTCAACCGTTTCAATGAGAACTTACTTCTTCACTGAAAGGGAATAGGTGCCCTTCCCCTCCCACCTCACCCACCCCACAAGCACACTTAACTTAATGGTATGGTTGATTGAACTTTGAAATGAAACAAGGGCAACAACTAAGCTTATAAAGAAAATTCAGAACAATTTTAATTCAGAAACATGATTTTACAACGATATGAATTCTTAAAGATTCGAATTCAGGATTATGTGAATTCAGAAATACGTAGATTCGTATCAACTTTTGAGCGATTTCCGATAAACGGAAGTTGAAATTTTTCTACTTTGAATTTTTCAAAATCCTATAACTTGAGTACTATTTTAGATAGATAAATGAAATTTCACATGTTAGTTAAAGATCTAATTCTCTACCCTCCGTCAAATTTTGAGTAATTTCCGTTGACCGGAAGTAGTAATCTTCGCTCTTTCCGATTTCTCAAAAAACGCATGTGAATTTATAAAGTACTAATAATATTCCGCACTATTATGAACATTTTATTTGGCGTTCACTTGGTGTGCAAATCTTTTTTCTACGAGATTTTATTCTATTTTAAAAAGTTTAAGTATTTAAAATGGATTAAAAATCATGTCTATATCCCGAGTTGCCATCCCCTGTTGAATCATATAAGAATATTCGAGAAAGTTTAGGGGAGATCACTCCCGGTTTATTTCTCCAGGCATAGCTCGTCACACACAACATGACAGTTACACACACATACAGTGTGTCTGTGAGAGAAAGAGAGAGAGAGAAAGAGAGAGAGGGTGGGGTATCTACACACATACCTAAACACATCTCCACACTGTCCCACACACAGGACCCACACACAACCCCACACATTCCCACAGATAACTATGCACTCATAGTGACTCTGGCCCACACACATTCCAGTATGGATCTACACACAGATTCACACATACATATCCCCTGATGCGACGAAGTGTGACAATGGAAGGTTTGGGCAAGAGGCTTAAAATACAGCGCTAGACACTTGATGTGTTATTTAGATGATTCCTTAATGGAGAAATCGTATTGATAGTTTGTGGTGTGGATCACAAGTGTTTAAAAAAAACAGGAAGTAGAAAGTTTTAAAACATCACCTCCCTCCAGCCAACCTTCAATCCCCATTCCCCCAACCTCCATAATGTAAACAAAAATGTGCGTCCTCATTTTCCTAAAAACAAATGTATCATCTATACAGGAACCTGGCGGTGTACACTTTCTCAACAATTCAACAACAAAAAAACTCATCAGAAGCCCAAAAATGTGTATTGCATTTATGGTGCTGTAATGGTGCAGTAGTGCTGTTGTGGTGCTGTTATGTTGTTATGGTGATGTTATGGTGCTGTTATGTTGTTATGGTGCTGTTATGGTGCTGTTATGGTGCTGTTATGTTGTTATGGTGATGTTATGGTGCTGTTATGTTGTTATGGTGCTGTTATGGTGCAGTAGTGCTGTTATGGTGCTGTTATTGTGTTGTAGTGTTGTTATGGTGCTGTTATGGTGCTGTTATGGTGCTGTTATGTTGCTATGGTGCTGTTATGTAGTTATGGTGCTGTTATTGTGTTGTAGTGTTGTTATGGTGTTGTTATGGTGCTGTAATGCTGTTATGGTGCTGTAATGCTGTTATGGTGCTGTAATGCTGATATGGTGCTGTTATGTTGTTATGGTGTTGTTATGGTACTATAATGCTGTTCTACAACCAGACTGGCAGTCTATTTGCCTCACATTAATACATTCAAAACACAATGTTTCCACGTACTGTCGACTTCCTTATATCCCCGTATAAATATTGACACAGAAAAAGTACAGTCCCGTAAAGTGCGTACTACGCTATACACCCAAATACAAGTATTATTCGGTCAAATCCGGTAAATATAGTGTAGGTTAAAAATACCTTGACACAAAATCTGCTCTCCAAAGGGTTCTAAAATTTTATAAGATTGGTATGGAAATAAAGAGTCATTTTGATTGTACCCTTCATTAGAATGACTTTTGATGAGGTGGAGATGCATTTTGTGAGTGCATTTTGTTGATAAAACATTCTTAAGTGTCGTTATGACGCCTCAGGCTCCAAGTTTTAAAGGAGACGTATGCTATTAATACAACAATGAAGCCTTCTACGTTCAGATATAATATCTATCTAGTGACGCAGTTAATTCGTTGCGTTGCCACGCTGTATGTCCAAATGTTCATGTTTTCAAAGATTCATATTGCTGTTGGTAATGAGTGGTATCATTGGAGGCCAACCACTTTTTCTATGCTCTTTTTCTTTTTCTCTCTGTTTCTCAGTGATGTTTGACATTGTTTTAGGGGGTCCATTCCCCAACCCCCCCCCCCCCCCCCAATATGACGACAGCTAGCCTGTGACTTCTATTTACAAAATATCGCAAAACCATAATTTTACTAATCAGACGTAATAAACAACGTTAAAGAATATCTTATATATGCGTGTGTGTGCGTGCGTGCGTGCGTGTGTATAAGTATTTTGGAAAAAAAACATGACGAAAATCCTACCTACGCCACTGCTGTCTATCCTTGACAAAAATAATGCCTACGCCACTGCTAGCTGTCCATGTTGTGTTGTGAGAGTTCCTGATTTTCCTAGAAACTTTCAAATCTTAGAAACGTATAAATAAAACGTCGTGACCACGTATAGCAGACATGCGCAACAGCTATATCAGTCTTTATAAACCATATGAACTTAAAAAAGACAGCCAATCCGCTGTAAGGTTGCACTACACTGGTCTAGACAGGGAGTTGGGATTATTTCTATGGGGGAAATAAGTGTTCGATCTCTTGATCTAACAGACCAAAGATCAAACTCAGATTGACTAGTTTACGTAAAATGGATAATCTGGCTATGGAGAGTGACGAAACTCGTGTTCAGCCCGTAAGATTGTTTTAATTTTATTAGTGAGGGTTTAAACTGAAGTATTACAAATGCGTCTGCTTAAGCCTTATTGGACAGTAGTTAGCATCAAAAGCAACTCAAAATTAATGTATATGACAAGCATGGTTTATTTATGTTTTAAAATTACGGTACTTTACTGTTAGGTTCCAGTATTGCCAAAAATGTTTAATTATACAACCAATAATATATATATATATATATATATATATATATATATATATATATATATATATATATATATATATATATATATATATATATATATATATATATATATGTGTGTGTGTGTATGTGTGTGTGTGTAGTCTAAAATCGTTGTCATAGTTCATAGTTATCGTAAACAAGTGAAAATTCAACGTAAGACACGTTTTAATTTTTAAAATATAAATGAATACTTTTTTTACACGGTAGTATCATACATACTAACAATTTTAATTTAGTTTGTCTTTACTAAAAAAAATGTTTACATCGACAAGTTTTTAAAATATAACCAACAATATACGTTCTAATATGTTTTGTAGCAGAATGTAGATCTTGAATCTTCATCATCACCTGCCTATTCTAAGGGAGACAATGTAAACGTTGAAGAAGGTCCCCCACATAATTTTACTCTAGGTATTTATTATTATGTTCTACATTTACACTGTATCACGTGTGTGGTATTTTGAATAAGTAAGCTGGCCCCTATACACTATGCAATGACCGGAGGCACTTGAATTTTATCCCCATATAATAGAGTAAAATATTACTGTTGGTAATAAGAGATTAAATAGCTTTATACAACAAAACATCAGTTTGTTGAATCCACATTTTTATCCCCATATACAGTGTTTCTTCCAGACTTTTTTCTCCGGGGGGGGGGCACTTGAAATCTTCAGGGGGGCGGTAAACTTTCTTCGGGGGGGCGGACACTTGTTAAAAGTATATATTTTCTATATAAATGATACAAATTTCATTTCGTTCGGGGGGGGGGGGGGGCGGTAAAAAGAGATGCCTGGAAGAAACTCTGCCCATATAATAGAGTAAAATATTACTGTTGGTAATAAAAGATTAAATAGCTTTATACAACAAAACATCAGTTTGTTAAATCCACAAATTTTCCCTTACAGATGCACCACCATCTTATGAATCCCTCTACGGAAGGGTCAAGGCTGCCAAACAAGAATCAACCAATGTGTGTATTTTCGTAATTCAATTCTTGGCGATCATCTTTTCGACAAGTAGGGGTTGTATTTTTTTTTACTTTTTTTTTCTCGTATGTTAAAGGTATATGGAATAATGCAATCGTAAACTAAACCCACGAACATTAAATAGTTGACATTTTAAATATTGAAATAATCTTTTCACAGTTGGTTGCGCAATTATCGTTGGAATTTTAATGGCGATCCCTATTTCCATGATTGTTATTGGTAAGTGATTATTTTAAAATCATGTTTTAACAAATTTAGTTCTCGATAACTTACGTTAATCTAATGTGCATTTTGTAAGTTGTAATTTATTTGACTAAGAAAGTAAATTATAAAAATGTACTTCGTCCTATATCAATAAAGTAGATATTTTTTTAAATATTTTAAAATTGAATGATTATTTTATCATATTTAAACAGTGTTTTATAATACTCTCAGGTGCGCTATATCTGGATGATTGTCCAGTTCAGCGCATGATCCCTATCTACCTAATTGTGGCAGGATGTTTTGGTTGTGCCAAGAGCTTGTTTAGCTTGGTCCAAAGATGTTGTAAATCAAACGAGGAGGGGGAAGAGAGTAGTAAATTAACCAAATCTTTCGAAGGAGTCGTCAGCTGTTTCATGATTGCTTGGTTCATTACAGGTGGGTCGGGTGCAAACATAACTATATTTTTAATGTTTATCGTCGTCAGACATGCTTGACTGCTTACCAATAGGCTCCTTTCAGATGTTTTTTTCCATTAGAATAATATCCCCCTAAGGAATGTAGTATGTAGTCAGGTTAAGAGTTTCTTTTAGATATTTTTTTTCGGTGGGAGGTGAGGGGAGGGGGGGGACTTTTGGTGGATGGGGGAGCGCTGGTTATAGCATTTAATTTCTTTATAAATTATATTTTTCTCTTTTTGTCTGTGTGCCCCCCCCCCTTCCCTCACCTATTCCCACGAAATGCCTATCAACAACTCTGTTCGGAATCAATAGACGACGAGGTGCATGACCTGATATGATGCAATACTTAGTTACGTTATAGGAAATACGATGATGTTCGATTCAGTTAAGTTGTTAGGGGTTTAATCGAAGGAAATACGATAATGTTCGATTCAGTTAAGTTGTTAGGGATTTTATCGAAGGAAATACGGTGATTTCGATTCAGTTAAGTTTTTAGGAATTTTATCGAAGGAAATACGATAATGTTCGATTCAGTTAAGTTTTTAGGAATTTTATCGAAGGAAATACGGTAATGTTCGATTCAGTTAAGTTGTTAGGAATTTTATCGAAGTAAATACGGTGATGTTCGATTCAGTTAAGTTGTTAGGGGTTTAATCGAAGGAAATACGATGATGTTCGATTCAGTTAAGTTGTTAGGGGTTTAATCGAAGGAAATACGATGATGTTCGATTCAGTTAAGTTGTTAGGGGTTTAATCGAAGAAAATACGATGATGTTCGATTCAGTTAAGTTGTTAGGGGTTTAATCGAAGGAAATACGATGATGTTCGATTCAGTTAAGTTGTTAGGGGTTTAATCGAAGGAAATACGATGATGTTCGATTCAGTTAAGTTGTTAGGGATTTTATCGAAGGAAATACGGTGATTTCGATTCAGTTAAGTTGTTAGGGGTTTAATCGAAGGAAATACGATGATGTTCGATTCAGTTAAGTTGTTAGGGATTTTATCGAAGGAAATACGGTGATTTCGATTCAGTTAAGTTTTTAGGAATTTTATCGAAGGAAATACGATAATGTTCGATTCAGTTAAGTTTTTAGGAATTTTATCGAAGGAAATACGGTAATGTTCGATTCAGTTAAGTTGTTAGGAATTTTATCGAAGTAAATACGGTGATGTTCGATTCAGTTAAGTTGTTAGGGGTTTAATCGAAGGAAATACGATGATGTTCGATTCAGTTAAGTTGTTAGGGGTTTAATCGAAGGAAATACGATGATGTTCGATTCAGTTAAGTTGTTAGGGGTTTAATCGAAGAAAATACGATGATGTTCGATTCAGTTAAGTTGTTAGGGGTTTAATCGAAGGAAATACGATGATGTTCGATTCAGTTAAGTTGTTAGGGGTTTAATCGAAGGAAATACGATGATGTTCGATTCAGTTAAGTTGTTAGGGATTTTATCGAAGGAAATACGGTGATTTCGATTCAGTTAAGTTTTTAGGAATTTTATCGAAGGAAATACGATAATGTTCGATTCAGTTAAGTTTTTAGGAATTTTATCGAAGGAAATACGATAATGTTCGATTCAGTTAAGTTTTTAGGAATTTTATCGAAGGAAATACGGTAATGTTCGATTCAGTTAAGTTGTTAGGAATTTTATCGAAGTAAATACGGTGATGTTCGATTCAGTTAAGTTGTTAGGGGTTTAATCGAAGGAAATACGATGATGTTCGATTCAGTTAAGTTGTTAGGGGTTTAATCGAAGAAAATACGATGATGTTCGATTCAGTTAAGTTGTTAGGGGTTTAATCGAAGGAAATACGATGATGTTCGATTCAGTTAAGTTGTTAGGGGTTTAATCGAAGGAAATACGATGATGTTCGATTCAGTTAAGTTGTTAGGGATTTCATCGAAGGAAATACGGTGATTTCGATTCAGTTAAGTTTTTAGGAATTTTATCGAAGGAAATACGATAATGTTCGATTCAGTTAAGTTTTTAGGAATTTCATCGAAGGAAATACGGTAATGTTCGACTCAATTAAGTTGTTAGGGATTTTATCGAATGATAAAGAACAAAACATTTTGAGTTATCTGTAGCAGTGACTTCATTTGGTTGAGGCAGGGAATGAAAATGGTTCGAGTGTATTTTATAGATGTAGAGTTTACTCTAGGCAAAAACGTAAACATACGCCAATCTCTAATTAGATAGAATGTATTATAATGTGTTATTACAGACTTTATTTTAAATTTCTTTTTTTTCAGGATGTGTTTACATCTACCGTATTTATGACGAAGTGAGCTACGACCCTTTAAACGCTGATCACTACTGTCATAAGACTTTGTATTTGTTTGCCTTTTGGGTGACGAATGCTGCTTACATGATCGCGGGACTCTCCTGCTGTTGTGTGGTTTGTGTGGTGTGTGTGTCAGCTATGTTAGGATGAATGGGTTGCACATTTCCCTCGTTTTTTTTTTTGTTTTTTTTTGGGGGGGGGGGGGGGTCGAAACAAAACCTAAAAAATTGAATAACTAAAAAAATTGATATTTTCAGGACATAATTTATACTCAAAATTTTTAACTCGACTTTCATCAGAAATTGAACATTTATTAAATTTTAAAAAATATTTAAGATGCATAATGTATTGAGAAAAAATGTTTACTAAAATATTTTATTTTAAAATTGTATAAACCTAAACTGATAAAATTTACAACTTGTTGGGCGTATCTTTACTTTTCCCTCCTTCATGTTTGAGTAAATTGCTGTGTGGGGGAGGGGGGGGGATGGGACTCGGACTATTTGAAAATTTAATTACTACAAAAACTTAACAGATGCAAAGTCTGGTCCGTTCATTTTTAAATTTTTAGGTTCATTTTAAATAGTTTCAATCAAGATTATATAAAATTTTATAAGTAAAGTTTTAAAAAAAATATTTGACACTTTAAAATTCAGCAAACTGTGGTTTCAGAAGTCATACTAATTAATTAATTAATAAGGTATTTTTTAAAGTTTATTTTAATATATAATATGCATATTGTTTCATTTATTCATGTGCTTATTTAATTCACATAAAAGTTTTTATTTTTATATCTCTGTTGCTGTTATTTTATATTTATATTTTTCGACCCGACATGTAATTTACAGCGTCGGTTTGCCTTGCTTGTTCGTTTTAGTATTTAAGTTTTCATCATCGGCTTGTGAGGACTGATACAGATTTACAATAGTAATACTTTTTTCTTACATGTAGCCTACTTTCATTCATTTAAGATGGTTTACTTATACATAGTTCTAATACAAAACGTCTAATTACAATTTTATTTTTTTAAAAAACCTAAAATGCAAATGTGAAATCAAATGATGGTTCAAGGTATTGACCTTCATAGCTTTTTTCTCAGTTTGTATGGAAACCATTTATCATTTTAAGTATATTAAACAAGAATTTTTTTTAAATTAAGTTTTTTAAAGCATTTATTGTTTTCCATGTTAACTGCGTTTTAAAATAATAATTTATCAAATGATATAGTTTTGTTCACTGTGTTGTTTTCTAATGCATTGAATTACACCAATTAAAATTCATAAATCTTCTCCAACGTTTCAGCTTTGTTCATATTACTAAATAAAGTGTAAGTGATCTTCACTAAACTTTCTCGTATATATATATATATATATATATATATATATATATATATATATATATATATATATATATATATATATATATATATATATATATATATAAAATATATATACATATAATTCCCTTCATGGGGGGACCATGCAGGAAACCACTTCCTCTCGAGGCATATATCTACCACCCCATCTCACCAGGCCGGCGAGCTGTGTTTTACGCCATGAGCTTACAATCGTAGAGCCGGGTCGAATTAGTGACAGTTATAGGGCTGTCAAGTAGGTCACCAACCAGTTCTACGGCTCAATAAATCCTGCATAAGCCATAGAACTGGTTGGTGACCTTCTTGCCAGCCCTATTAGGGGCAGATAATTTAGTTTTTAAACGGTTTGAAACTAAGGGGAGGTAATATCAAGTTCTGCTTGATCTTTTCATTGCCGTCTGTAAACTGTCGTCACGGACAACTGCTTTCACGAGGGTTGGGGGGTGGGGGAGGGAGGGGGAGCTACAGATATAATATAAAATATTTTCAGTTGGAGCATGTAGTGTCTATTTCACAAATTATGAATTACTGAAAAGTAGAAAATAAAACAACTAAATAGCGGCGTATGCTTACGGAGCGGGTCAGCTTGTATTCTTATACAACAGTAAGGGGGATGTAAATTTGACGTTTTATAACCTTCCAAAACTGGAAAAACTAAGTTTTTCAATTCTGTCTGTCTATGCGTGTGTCTCTAAACACGGAAACTTGAGTACTATTATAGTCATGTTACACACATTTCATATATAAATATTGTATCAAATATGTCGTTTTCTATCCATTTTAGAGCGATTTCCGGTAACCAGAAGTGAAATGTACTCTGACTTAGGTCTCTCAAAAGCTGATAACTTGATTACCATTAAAGCTAGGTAGACACATTTTCAAACATAAGTATTAGATTGTATGTGAAGGTTCCTCTCAATTTGTGTACGATTTTCGGTACCCGGAATCGGTATGTTGCTTTTTTTTTCTTGGAAACACGATAACTTGAGAAAAATGTTTCAGGTAGGTAAAAAAAAGTTCATATATAAGTATAAGATTTTATACTTGGATTACTCTCAAAGATTAAATTGCTTCCGATATCTGGAAGTTGTACTTTACTCTAATTTCGGTTTCTAAGATAAACATAACATAAGTACTGTTTCAGTTAGATGAATGAAATTTTACAAATAGGTATAAGATCTTATGCTCTTGATTTGTTCAAGTTTTGAGTTATTTCCTTTTACCGGAAGTTAACCTTAATTTTCTTTTTCTCAAAAAATATAATTTCCACTCGACTGATTTGTTTGAAACTTTTCACGTAGTTCAAGACTCGATGACAATTTAATGTTTCTTTCTAAAGTACTTATATTTCCCTCAGATATTCGCCAATGTTTACGTTCATTTGATGCACAATTCCTTTTTGTACAATTCATTGCGACATAAAATTTTGCTGAATCGATGTTTCCTTTATAAAGTGCAAATAGTCCGTAATATTTTTTTTTTAAAACCGCTCCAAAAAATTAAAACACTTCCTTAGTTGGGGAAATAAAGCGGAAGTGATCTTCCTTAAATTTTTCATGATACTTATATAACACTATGGGGGATGGTAACCCCAGTGCATTCAGGATAAAGACCTGTTTTGTAAATTAATTTTTTAAATACTTAAATTTTTAATCCTAATATATAATAGCCCATGTGCGCACTTCTCTCTCTCTCTCTCTCTCTCTCTCTCTCTCTCTCTCTCTCTCTCTCTCTCGCTGCACCCCATGCGAATGGCTATCTCTGTATCTGTCAATGATAGGATCACTGAGTAACTGCTCTCTCTCTCTCTCGCTCTCTCTCTGTCTGTCCGCAAAATATTTTTGCCGGATATCACGTCAGAATCGGCAGCAATATATGGATACTTTTATACGGACTTTTGTTGAAAATAATATGTTAGATGTTTTAAATGTATAACCACAATTTTATTTAAAGAAGAAAAATAAAAAATAAACGCATATTCAAAAGTAGAGAAACAGTTTTAATTATGCAACAGAAAAAGCGTTTTATAGTTGTGAAAAAGAATGCATAAAACAGTGACGTCACTAATGTTTATACATTAACTAATGACGTCATCTGCCGTGTTTAGAATAAAAAGAAATGAACTATTTCATTCAAATTTGATTTAGGTAACGTACGCTATAAAATTTATAAAATACAATTTTGCTCGGGCTAAACTTAAAAAAATATAAGTCTATTAGGATTCTAGATCTAGAGATTCTAGATCTAGATCTAGATGATCTAGATCTACGGAAAAACTAGACTTACACAGATGTAGACCCTACCTAGATCTAGAACCTATTCAATAATACATTTCTATACTAAAGTATTTCAGGCCTTAATTATTTTATTGAAATCTTTGTTTATCTATGCAATTTGCTAATCTCTATAATATATAAAGCAAAGTTGTCGGGTGCCCGATAGGGCACTTCCCGGCGCCGCAGGCGCTTCAAATTTGACAGGATCTTGCCTTGGGGCGACAGAACACGGGGGCCGGTTGGCCGAAAAGTCTACGATGAGGGGGTCAAAACTGACCTCGACTGACCGGAGCCTTATATGAGCTATAAATCGAAAAAAAAAATGTCCACGTAGGAACCTCTTCATAACTCATGAGGTCGTAGACCGAGCCTCGGGCGAAATAATTAAGCATTCAAATTCTCAATGTTTTTGAAAGCCAAAGCGAAGCTGGATAGCATGCCTAGTACAATAGAATCGTGTAAAAAGTTGCGCCTCATATGAACAACAAATAATGTTTATAATAATGCGGAACATTAGTACTTTATAAAGAAAACCTGTATTATTTTTCGCAGAGTTAATTATAAAGCTAATTAATTAACATTTTATATCACACTACATTGTCTTCGAGTCTTGGCCTACGTAAAATGTTTGAAATAAATCGGTCCGGTAAAAGTGTTCGAGCACGGAGCAATGAAGTTAAAAAATAGACAGACAGACAGACAGACAGGACAGACAGGACAGACAGACAGACAGACAGACAGACAGACAGACAGACAGACAGACAGACAGACAGACAGACAGACAGACAGACAGACAGACAGACAGACAGACAGACAGACAGACAGACAGACAGACAGACAGACAGACAGACAGACAGACAGACAGACAGACAGACAGACAGACAGACAGACAGACAGACAGACAGACAGACAGACAGACAGACAGACAGACAGACAGACAGGCTGGTGAGATGTGTTTTACGCCACGTGCTTACAATCGTAGAGCCAGGTCGAACTTGTGACTGCTATAGGGCTGGTAAGTAGGTCACCAACCCGTTTTACGGCTCATGCTGGATTTATTGAGCCGTAGAACTGGTTGGTGACCTACTTACCAGCCCTATTAGGGGCAGATAATTTAGTTTTTAAACGATTTGAAACTAAGGGGAGGTATTAACAAGTTTTGCTAGATCTTTTCATTGCCGTCTGTAAACTGTCGTCACGGACGGCTGCTTTAACTAGGGTGGGGGGGGGAGGGGGAGGATAATACCCCTTCACGAGCTACTGATATAATATAAAATACTTTCAGTTGCAGCATGTAGTGTCTATTTCACAAATTATGAATTACTAAAAAGTAGAAAATAAAACAACAAAATAGCGGCGTATGCGTACGGCGCGGGTCAGCTAGTATTCTTATATAACAGTAAAGGGGATGTAAATTTGACGTTTTATAACTTTCCAGAGCTGGAAAAACTTAGTTTTTCAATATTGTCCGTCTGTGTCTGTAAACACGGAAATTTGAGTACCACTATAGTCATGTTACACACATCTATAATGTAATCTGGCTGGTAGTGTGTCAGTCCTTCCACCCGTCATCGCTTTAGATTTTGGAACCATAAACGTAAACACATCACATGTCGTGATGTTATATTTAAAAAAGATTTACCGTGGCGGAGCACGGGTATGCAGCTAGTTTCATATATATTAGTACTGTATCAAATATGTAGTTATTTATCAATTTTAGAGCAATTTCCGGTAACCAGAAGTGAACGTACTCTGACTCAGGTCTCTCAAAAGTTGATAACTTGATTACCATTTAAGCTAAGTATTAGATTGTATAAGAAAGTTCCTCTTAATTTTTGTACGATTTTCGGTACCCGGAATAGACAGACAGACAGACAGACAGACAGACAGACAGACAGACAGACAGACAGACAGACAGACAGACAGACAGACAGACAGACAGACAGACAGACAGACAGACAGACAGACAGACAGACAGACAGACAGACAGACAGACAGACAGACAGACAGACAGACAGACAGACAGACAGACAGACAGACAGACAGACAGACAGACAGACAGACAGACAGACAGACAGACAGACAGACAGACTGACAGGCAGACAGGCAGGCAGGCAGGCAGACAGGCAGTGTTTCTTTCAGCCTTTTTTCTCCGGTGTGGGGGGGGGCACTTGATATTGGAGGGTGGGGGCTGATACTGGTTGGACACTGGTCAAAGTAAGTATTTTCTATATAAATTTCGTAAGGGGGGGGGCAGTAGACTTTCTTTGGGAAGAGGAGGGATGGTGAAGACTTGCCTGGAAGAAACTCAATTGGGGGAGGGTTATACTTATATAAAATGTAGACGCCGTTGCTTAAGCAATGATCCTTGTGGGATGAAGGTACATTTAAAACTGTTTCTTACTGGGGTTTTTGTGTCTTAAATAGAAAGCAGATGAAAGGACCTGTTCAATACATTTCTGGAGGAAATATAACTCAAAAGAAAAGAAAATTCTCGGGAAAATTATTCAGTCTCCGGGATTAGCTGTCATTGAAATACATTCGATTTGTTTAAACCTGTTCACATCGAAATATGTGTGGATTTTCTATTTCATTTTTTAGTGGGGGTGGATAAAGACGCACCTCAACCGTTTCAATGAGAACTTCCTTCTGCACTGAACGGGAACAAGTGCCCCGCTCCCACCCCCACCCACCTCGCCCACCTCACAAGCACATTTAACGAAATGGTTTGGTTGATTGAACTTGACGAGATCAATGAAGCGTGCTAACGAGGGCTTGAGATAAACAAGGGCGACAACTAAACTTTTTTAAACAATTTTAATTCAGAAACATGAATTTACAACAATTTGAATTCTTAAAGATTCGAATTCAGGATTTTGTTAATTCAGAACTGTAATTAAAAAAATTACATAATTTAGCATAGGCTACAGTAAAGGTTAAATATGCCTTAAGATGAATTTATATTTTCTTGTGTTGGGTCGGACAAAAATGACAGTATAGTCTGTTGTATGATATACATGACGCCTGTCATTTTTACTCTAGGCATAGCTCGTCACACACAACATGACAGTTACACACACACATACATACAGAGAGAGAGAGAGAGATAGAGAGGATATCTACACACACCCTACACACATCTCCACACTGTCCCACACTCAGGACCCACACACATTCCCACAGATATCTATGCACTCATAGCCACTCTGACCCACACACATTCCAGTATCGATCTACACACAGATTCACACACACACACACACATCTCAACTAATGTGACAAAGTGTGACAATGGAAGGTTGGGCGAGAGGGTTAAAATACAGCGCTAAACACTTGGTATGTCCGTTAGATGATTCCTTAATTGGAAAATCGTATTGATAGTTTGTGTTGTGGATCACGAGGTTTTTTTTTAAATGACAGGAAGTATAAAGGTTTAATACATCACCTTCTTCCAGCTAACTTTCCATCCCCCACCTCCATAATGTAAACACAAATGTGCATCCTCATTTTTTTTAAATGTATCATCGATGAACATTTTCATTTCTTTATTTAAAAAAACGCAACTATGTGAGACCAAAAATAAACACAGAAAGTGTTGAATTATCCCAAAACAGACGGATGTCAATTAACCAAAGGCAGTGCCTAGCCCTGCTCCTCTTCTTTCTTCCTTCTCCCCCTGCACAAAAGGTGCTGTTATGATGATGTTATGGTGCTGTAGTGATGTTTTGGTGCTGTTAAGGTGCTGTTATGATGATGTTATGGTGATGTAGTGCTGTTAAGTTGCTATAGTGCTGATGTTGTAGGACGCTAACAACTTGACCAGCAGTCTCTTTTCGTTAAGTATTTAAAGCAATCAAAACAACATGTTTTAACGTACTGTCGACTTACCCTTTCCACTCGTATAAATATTGACATAGATAAAGTGCAGTCTCTTAAAGTGCATAGAGAGACTACACTGTACACCCACATAGAAATATTATTCGGTAACATTCGGTAAATATAGTGTAAGTAAATATAAACTTAGAAACTAAATCTGCTCTCCAAAGGTTTAAAACAAATTATATAATCGATGTGGGCTTGTTATGAGTTGTTTTGATTGCATCCTTCAGCCATATGTCTATTGACGAGGTGGAGGTAGTGAGTGTATTGTGTTAACATGTTCTTAATTGTTGTTATGGTGCCATGGGCTCTAACTTTTGAAGCAAGCGTATGATATTGATAAAACAATAAAGACGTCTACGTTCATTGCATGAAAAAAACACAAATACCACAGCTTCAATATCTATTCAGTGACTCTTTGCCACAATGTATGTCTAGATGTAATGTTTTCAAAGATTCAGTTTTGTTACTGATACTGGGTGGCAGCATCGACGGCCTACCACTCTTTCCTTTCTCTTATTCCTTATCTCCCTGTCTCTCTATCAATGGTGTTTGCGGTGGGTTTAGGGAGTTCTGACCCCCACCCCCACCCTTATGTGACAACTTCGTATCCGTGATGATTTCAACGCTATTAGTTACAGAATATCGCAAAAACCACAATTTTGCAAATCAGACGTACTATTGAATACACACACACACACACACACACATATATATATGTATATATATATATATATATATATATATATATATATATATATATATATATATATATACGAATGTGCGTGAGTCTGTATGAGTACTTTGGAAAACGAAACTTGACAAAAAATCCTGCCTACGCCATAGCTTGTAGTACTAATAGTGATTTTTAAATAAAGGAAATTGTTTCGGATTTTCCCAATTTCTTGTATAAACAAAAAAAATCGTTGTGACGACGTATAAAAGACATGTGCAGCAGCTATATCTGTCTTAATAAAGCATATGAACTTAAAAGACAGCCAATCCACTGTAAGGTTGCACTACACAGGTAGAGACAGGGAGCTGGGATTAACATTGTTGTAAAATAAGTTTTCGATCTCTAGATCTAATGACCAAGATCAACCTCAGATTATCTAGCTTATGTACAATGGATAGTCTGGCTATCGAGAGTGACGAAACTCGTGTTCAGCCCGTAAGATTGTTTTATTTTTATTAGTAAGGTGTTAAGATAAAGTTAGGGTAATAGCATCAAAAGCAACTCAAAATGTGCGTGACACGCTTGGTTTATCTAAATTTTAAAATTACGCTACTTTACTCTTAGGTTCTTTTGTTGTCAAAAATGTTTAATTATATAACCTTTATATACATATATATATATATATATATATATATATATATATATATATATATATATATATATATATATATATATATATATATATATATATATTCTAAAATCGTTGTCATAGTTATCAAAAACGAGTGGAAGTATCATGTGAGATATGTATGTTTTGATTTTTTTAAAATGTAAATAAAGACTTAATTTATTTTACAATGCATTATCATAAAAATATAAAACAAACAATTTATTTTCTAATATGTTTTGTAGCAAAGTTCAGACCCTGAATCATCACCATCACCTGCCGATTCTAACACAGACAATGTAAACCCTGAAGAAGGTCCCCCACATAATTTTACTCTAGGTATTTTGTAATTAATTACATTTACAGTGTATCACTTAAGTGTGGTTTTTTTTAATCAGTAAACTGACCCCTACACAATATGCAATGACCGGAAGATATTACTGTTTGCAACAAAAGATTAAACAGCATTATATAACAAAACATCAGTTCGTTATATTCACTTGTTTTCTCATACAGAAGCCCCACCCTCTTATGAATCCATGTACGGAAGGGTCAAGGCTGCCAAACAAGAATCTACTGATGTGTTTACTTTCTTAATTCAATTTGTAGTTATCGTCTTCTCTACTAGTAGGTTTTTATGTTTATCTCGTCTATTATATGGAATAATTCATTTTCAAACTTAATCCACGTGATTGAATCGTTCACATTTTTAGATATTGAAATAATCTTTTCACAGTTGGATGCACAATTCTCCTTGGAATTTTGATGGCGATCCATGATTGTTATTGGTAATCGATTAAACCAATTTTAAAGTTTAGTTATCGATAAAATGCAAGTAAATTAAATATGATTCTAAAGTAACTTGTAGTTTATTTGTCTAAGAAATTAAACCATAACAATAAAGTACGTATTTCTTTTTAAATTATTTAAAATTGAATTACTATTTTATCATATTTACACAGTTATTTCTAATCTAAAACTCTCAGGTGCGGTTTACCTGGATGATTGTCCAGTTCAGCGCATGATCCCGATCTACCTAATTGTGGCAGGAAGCTTTGGTTGTGCCAAGAACTTGTTTACCTTGGTCCAAAAATGTCGTCAATTAAACGAGGAGGGGGAAGAGAGTAGTTTAATAATAAAAGCTATCGAAGGAGTCGCCGGCTGTTTCATGTTTGCTTGGTTCATTACAGGTGGGTCGGGTGCAAACATAAAAATAAAAAGTAAAGTTTCCCTTTCAAACCTGTCGGTCTATGGGGCAAGTGAAGTAGAGTTCACTTGTTTCTGTGACCTAGGCATATGAAGAGATAGTGAGGTCAGCACTATGCCCAGCCGCCTTTACTTTCCCTAACGTGAGTTAGGTACCTATTAGAGTACAACATAACAATATTTTTAATATTTATCAATACGTCGTGGTTGGAAGCTAGTGCTTGACTGCTTACCAATAGGCTCCTTTCAGATGGGTTTTTTCAGTGGAATATTATCTCCCAAAGAAATGTAGTATGTAGTCCGAGTCAGAGTTTCTTTTAGATATTTTTTTTCGGTGGGAGTTGGGATTGGAGGGGGGAGGGGGTAAACTTTTGGTGGATGGGGAAGAGCTGGTTAAAGCATACATTTTCTTTATAAATTATATTTTTCTCTTTTTGTCTGACTGCCCTCCACCTTTCTCTACCTTTTCCTAAGAAATGCCTATCAACAACTCTGTTTGGAATCAACAGGCGATAAGGCGCATAATTTGATAGGATGCAAGCAATACTCAGTTATGTTGTAGGAGATGCAATAATGTTCGATTCAGTTAAGTTGTTAGGGATTTCATCGAATTATAAAGAATAAAAAACGTTTTAAGTTATCTTTAGCAGGGACTAAATTTGGTTGAGGCAGGGAATGAACATGGTTCCAGTTTGTTTTTATATCCAAATTTTATAGATGTAGAGTTTGCTCTAGGCAAAAGTGTAAACATACGCCACTCTCAAATAAGAAATTATTATAATGCGAAATTATAGACCTTGTTTTGTTTTTTTTAATCGTATTTTCAGGCTGTGTATACATCTACCGTATTTATGACGAAGTGAGTTACGACCCTTTAAACAATGATCACTACTGTCACAAGACTTTGTATTTGTTTGCCTTTTGGATGATGAATGCTACTTTCATCATCGCGGGATTGTCCTGTTGCTGTGCAATGTGTGTTGCGTGTGTAGCAGTTGTGTTCGAATAACTGGGTTGAACATTTACCTTGTTGGGGTTTTTTTTTTTAAATCTGAACAAACACTAAAGAAATCATTTAACTTCAAAAAATTGATATTTTCAGGACATATACTTTATAACCAAAATTTTCAAGTCGATTTTCTTCTGGAATTTAAAATGTATTAAACTAAATAAAACAATTAACATGCACAATATACTGAGAGAATCTGTACTAAATATTTTATTTTAAAGTTGTATAAACCTAAATTGATAAAATTTTCAACATGCTGGGCGTATTTTTACTTTTCCCTCCTTCATGTTTGAGTAAAAGGCGGGGGGGGGGGGGGGGGGGAGAGAATGGGACTCTGACTATTTGAATATTTAATTTCGACAAAAACTTAATAGATGCAAAGTCTGGTCCATTCATTTTTAAACTTTTAGGTTAATTTCAAATAGTTTCAATCAAGATTATATAAAATTGTATAAGTCAAGTTTTTAAAAAAATATTTTTTACACTTTAAAATTCAGCAAATTGTCATTTCAGAAGTCATACTAATTAGTTAAGGAGGTATTTTTAAAGTTTATTTTTATATATAATATGCATATTGTTTCGTTTATTCATTCGCTTATTTAATTCACATAAAAGTTTTTATTTCTCTGTTGCTGCTATTCTATATATATTTTTTTTCACCCCGACATGTAATCTACAGCGTCGGTTTGCCTTGAATGTTCGTTTTAGTCAGTGGCGTCTCTAGGTCGATTTGCACTTAAAAGACTAAATAAATTTAATTAATTACCAATTGAACTGGCAAAAAAAAAGCATTTTTCTTCTGTAAATTTTACAATTTCTTGTCATTGTGTCACCCCATAAATGGTGTCACCCGGATCGGCC
>NW_026733064.1:172500-217500 GCF_028476545.2 Physella acuta
CCATTACTAAAAAAAAAATGGCACTATAGCTTGGCACGCCAGTTTGACGACATTCGTTATTTAATTTAACGATCTTTGCCTTAGTATACTAAAATCTACAACAGTTCATCGAATAATAAAAAATCAAAAAAAGCTACCAATGTTTTGGTTTTGTTGCTATGTTGCATGGAAAACTTATGTTACAATGTTCCCATCCAGTCCACAGAGAGTGTTTGGCCCCAGCTGCCGTTTCAAATCCTAATTGACATCGTTAAGAACCTGAGCAACCGGGACAAGTTTAACGCTGCCCTGACGTGTAAGGCGTGGGTTCCACTCCTAGACATACCTGCCTTGTTTACCACGGGGCATTTCCTGTTCCCGTTGGGTGACGTCAAGAGTGCGCTGACGTTTGCAAGGGCACGAGGAAAATGGCTACGTCACGTCTACGCTGATTGTTCAGGTAGCTGTCTAGATGTGAATACAAGATAAATAAACCGGAAGTGATCTCCCATAAACTTTCTCGAATATTCATATATAACATTAAGAGAGATGGCAACTCGGGATATAGACATGATTTTTAAAAACTTTTTAAACTAGAATAGAATCTCGTAGAAAAAAGAATCGCGCACCAAGTGAACGCCAAAAAAATGTGTATAATAGTGCGGAATATTATTAGCACTTGATAAATTCACATGCGTTTTTTGAGAAATCGGAAATAGCTTAAATTACTACTTCCGGTCGACGGAAATTACTCAAAATTTAAAATAAGGTGGAGAATTAGATCTTTTACTTACGTGTGAAAGTTCATTTATCTATCTGAAACAGTACTCAAGTTATAGGCTTTTGAAAAATTGAAAGTAGAATAAGTTCCACTTCCGGTTATCGGAATCGCTCAAAAGTCGACACAAAACTTCAAATTTGATATAATAGTTATATATGAAATTAAATAAACCTAGCTGTCACGGTACTCATCTTATTGTGTTCACACACGCACACACACACACACACAGACAAAACGACAAATATGCAAAACTATGGGTTTTTTTCGACTCAGAGATGCGTAAAACGTCGAGATATGTGAAAATCTCGTTTTTTTCGTTCACGATTACAATACTTCCTCTATAAACCGTATACGAGAAAGTAAAAATATTTAAGAAAGTTTAGGGGAGATCACTCCCGCTTTATTTTCTTAATTACAGAGTTAGCCTATGGCAACGAGGATTCATCAGTTATTGATGCAATGTACCAGTTGGTGGCCAGTCTTCTTCACAGTGGGAACAAAAAACTAGAAAGAATTAGCTTTAAGGACCTGACGCTTTTGAATAAATGGTACGGTGGAAAAAGAAGAACCCTGGCAGACTTCTTAAAAATTATATCGACACTGATCGAAACACAGCAGAATCTAAAGGAACTGGATCTCACTAATGCTGGATTAGACGCTGATGAAGGTCAGTAGTTCTGTCTTAACATTTGACCAATGTCGGTTTGGACAAGGCAAGAGTAATATAAGTACGTCATATATGTATTGTACTGTTAGTATACACTGTTAAACAAACAAGGGAATAACTTAGAAAAAAAGTTGTTTTTTTTTTAAATTGAAATAGGCTCCAATCAATAACAAACAATTTTAACATTTGAACACCTATCCAGGAGGTCATCTGTTGAGAGAGGTCAGCAGAACCTGCGCTAAAAATCTACACAGACTGGCAATCGACAGGTTTATAAAATTCGATAACCTATCGAATTTAACCCCATTTCATTCTGCTCTCTACAGTTTTGAAAGTTTGAAAGGTACGTTTCATTTATTCAGTTTCTTGAAATAATTGCGTGCAAATGATGTGCACACATTTTAACAAGAAACCTTATTTTGTTTGATTTTCTTTCAACAAATTTACCGTTTATCGATAGACGGACAATACTTTTTTTACTTTCTCGTATATACGAAAAATAGAGAAAGTCTTATAATCGTGACAAAAAATCGAATTTTTTGCAAATCTTGACGTGTGCAAAACGTGTGCAGATGCACACATTGGTCCCTGAATATTGACTGGTAGAACTCGTTGAGCCAGGCGTTAGAAACAGAGGCGTAGCGACCCTTCCTGGCGCCCGGGGACAAACTTTTCGATTTGCACCCCACCCCCCCCCCCCCTCAAACTTTCGATTTGCATCCCCCCCCCAAGATTTCGATTTGCACACCCCCCCCCCCCCCCAGTCAAACTTTCAATTTGCACCCCCTCAACCTTTCAATTTATTTTTCCAACCCAATTTGGCGCCCCCTAAGGTCGGCGCCCGGGGACATATGCCCCCACTCGCTACGCTACTGGTTAGAAATATTATAAAACCCCGTAATATTTGGTTCAATATAAAATTCAAGAACATTTAGCGCTACTTCTACCGAAAAAAAACCTGCCTGTGCACTCGAATTCTTAAGATTTTTTTAGTAGAGCGCAACACACTAAAAATTAAAGTAAGCATTTGTGTCTTTCAGAGCTAGAGATCAGTTATGATTTTTTGAGCAACAAATTTTTGAACGATCTGACTAAATCGTCCAAGAGCAGTTTGCGCTTGCAAGTGTTAAAAATGCGGGCCATATATACAGCTGACGCCCATCGTAACACCAGCCCTCACGTTTGGCGGAAGCTCAAAGCGTCATTTCCTGATCTCAAAGTATTTTTTTTTCTCAAACCGGAAAGTCTATCAACGGTAATACAAGAATGCTAAGAGACAATTTTTAACGTTTCCAAATTATGCATAAATAGTTTACTAATTATAAAACAGATCGAATAAAAAAAAACACGCCACTGCTTTTTAATTTAGATAAAAGTAACCACACCTTTAAAACAAATTAACTTTTTTTAAATTTTTTTAGCATTTTCTGAATGTCTATATCGTGTTTACTTCAAGGTCATAGACCTATCTAGTAAGATTGCATTTTATCCAGGAGTCCTATTACGACGAATTACCTCTAGCTATTTTAACCCCATGTATGCCCCTGCACGGGATGCATTGGAACTGTGGCAGCATAATATCCATTGGGAACATCATCCAAGGCTTGAAGTATGTCGCTGCTAAATTTAAGGTTAGTCATTTCAGAGGGTATCGGGGAGATATAAAAAGATATATAAATTGCGCGCGCTTTTTGTTATAAGATTTGGTTGAAAGACCTATGGTTATCCTTACAAAATACATTTGATATAAATCATAAAACAAATCTTTGAGCACATTTTTTTTACATATTTTTCGCTTTCAGTAAAAAAAAAAACAATCGTAAAATGTAAATCTTTTTTCTTAAATTCTGATGAAAATTGATTAATCACTGACACTATAGCTTGACACGTCAGAACAGCTAACTTACTGACACGTCAGAACACCTAACTTACTGACACGTCAGTACACCTAACTTACTGACACGTCATAACACCTAACTTACTGACACGTCAGAACACCTAACTTACTAACACGTCAGAACACCTAACTTACTGACACGTCAGAACACCTGACTTACTGACACTATGGCTTGACACGTCAGTACACCTAACTTACTGACACGTCAGTACACCTAACTTACTGACACGTCAGTACACCTAACTTACTGACACGTCAGTACACCTAACTTACTGACACGTCAGTACACCTAACTTACTGACACGTCAGTACACCTAACTTACTGACACGTGAGTACACCTAACTTACTGACACGTGAGTACACCTAACTTACTGACACGTCAGAACACCCAACTTACTGACACGTCAGAACACCTGACTTTCTGACATTATGGCTTGACACGTCAGAACACCTAACTTACTGACACGTCAGTACACCTAACTTACTGACACGTCAGAACACCTAACTTACTGACACGTCAGAACACCTAACTTTCTTACACGTCAGTACACCTAACTTACTGACATTATGGCTTGACACGTCAGAACACCTAACTTACTGACACGTCAGTACACCTAACTTACTGACACGTCAGAACACCCAACTTACTGACACATCAGAACACCTAACTTACTGACACGTGAGTACACCTAACTTACTGACACGTCAGAACACCTAACTTACTGACACATCAGAACACCTAACTTACTGACACGTCAGAACACCTAACTTACTGACACATCAGAACACCTAACTTACTGACACGTCAGAACACCTAACTTACTGACACGTGAGTACACCTAACTTACTGACACGTCAGAACACCTGACTTTCTGACATTATGGCTTGACACGTCAGAACACCTAACTTACTGACACGTCAGAACACCTAACTTTCTTACACGTCAGTACACCTAACTTACTGACATTATGGCTTGACACGATACGACACCTACACAATTCCCATTACATTTTCACTTAACTTTTTTCCTTTGTGGCGCCTGAGGAGCAACAGTCTGTTTTATGTGCGGCCATGTTAGTCCAGCAGTCCTTGCCTCATCTTCCACAGTACTCATCAAGGATTTCTTTGACCAAACTAGTTTCCCCTTCCTCTACACAATTTTGGTTACATCTAATTTTCGTAAACGTTTTATTTTACAGAATTCTCTACATTGTATGGACTTGACATCAGAAGTTCGCCTAGGCAAGGAAGACATTGGTGAAATTTTCAAAAGGTGAATTTATTATCCTGAATATGTTTCATGGGTGCATATGCCGTGTACTGTTAGGTAGTTTTCTTTTGCAACTCTTATAGGTTTTACTTTGGTTACAATAGGGCTGGTAAGTAGGTCACCAACGAGTTCTACGACTCAATAAAACCTGCATGAGCCGTAGAACTGGTTGGTGACCTACTTACCAGCCCTATTGTTGGCGGTCTGCCGAGTGTGTGATCAGATTTTGTAACTCAATTCTGACCTACTTTCAACGACGCGATTTCGTTTAACCTTTCCAGATAATTTCATTTTCCAATTTACAACCAAATATCTACATTTTAACATCTAATCCTAATATATAAAACGCCATGTGCGCTCTTCTCTCTCTCTCTCTCTCTCTCTCTCTCTCTCTCTCTCTGTCCGCAAAATATTTTCGCCGGACATCACGTCAGAAACGGCAGCGATATATGGAGAACTTTATACGGACTTTTGTTGAAAATAATATGTTAGATGTTTTAAATGTATAACCACAATTTTATTTAAAGAAGAAAAATAAAAATTAAAGGCGTATTCGAATGTAGAGAAACAGTATTATTTATGCAACCGGAAAAGCATTAATATATGTGAAAAAGAACGCATAAAACTGTGACGTCACTATTGCTTATACATTAACTAATGACGTCATCTGCCGTGTTTAGAATAAAAAGAAATGAACTATTTCATTCAAATTTGATTTAGATCTACGTACACTATGAAATGTATACAATACAATTTTTCCGGCCTAAACTCATAAAATTTATTTTATGTATTTGGATTCTAGATCTAGATCTAGAGATTCTAGATCTAGACTAAATCTAAATCTAAATCTACGCAATAACTAGATCTAGCTAGACGTAGACGCTAA
This sequence comes from Physella acuta, assembly GCF_028476545.2. Classification (NCBI taxonomy): domain Eukaryota; kingdom Metazoa; phylum Mollusca; class Gastropoda; family Physidae; genus Physella; species Physella acuta. Next base: position 177,982 of record NW_026733064.1, read on the forward strand.
GATCTAGATTTAGACTCTAACTTCTCTAAAATCAATTCCAAAAATAAATTTCTATATTAGGACTAAACTATTTCAAGACTTATTTATTTTATTCAAAATCTTTGTTTGGAACTGGCTAATTTGGGATAAAAAAAATTAATTTGAAAGAATAGGCATATTCGCGTAAGTTAAGATTTTAAAATACGTGTTTCATTCTCCATATTTATATATAGCGAAGATGTTAGTGTACATTAAACCACGCAGGTGGTGCGGGTTCGAGACACACCAAGTCAACTTGGTTAATGTATTTTTTACTTTCTCGTATATACGTAGTATAGAGAAAGTCTTGTAATCGTGCAAAAAAAAATCGAGATTTTTACAAATCTCGACGTTTTACACCTCACTGATACGGAAAAACATAATTTTGCAATCTTGTCCGTATGTCTGTGTGTGTGTGTGTGTCTGTGTGTGTGTCCGTGTGTAAACACGATAACTTGAGTACCGTTACAGCTAGGTTGATGAAATTTCATATATAAGTATTATATCAAAATCGTAGATCCGTATCAACTTTTGAGTGATTTCCGATAACCGGAAGTGGTACTTTTTCTACTTTGAATTTTCAAACGCCTATAACTTGAGTACTATTTCAGATAGTTAAATGAAATTTCACATGTAAGTAAAGATCTAATTCTCTACCTTCTGTTAAATTTTGAGTAATTTCCGTTGACCGGAAGTAGTAATTTACGCTACTTCCGATTTCTCAAAAAACTAATGTAAATTTTAAAAGTACTAATAATATTGCGCACTATTATGCGCTTTTTTATTTCGCGTTCACTTGGTGTGCAATTAATTTGTCTACGAGATTTTATTCTATTTTTAAAACTTTAAGTATTTAAAATGGATTAAAAATCATGTCTATAGCCCGAGTTCCCATCCCCTGTTATTTTATATAAAAATATTCGAGAAAGTTTAGGGGAGATCACTCCCGGTTTATTTTTTATTATGCTCGGGCTAAACTTAAAAAAAAAATTCTTTTAGGAATCTAGATCTAGATCTAGATTGTCGGGTGTCCGATAGGGCACTTCCCGGCGCCGCAGGCGCTTCAAATTTGGCAGGATCTTGCCTTGGGGCAACAGAACACGGGGGCCGGTTGGCCGAAAAGTCTACGATGAGGGGGTCAAAACTGACCTCGACTGACCGGTGCCTTATATGAGCTATAAATCGAAAAAAAATGTCCACGGAGGAACCTCTTCATAACTCTTGAGGTCGTAGACCGACCCTCGGGCGAATTAATTAAGCATGCAAATTCTCAATGTTTTCGAAAGCCTAAGCGAAGCTGGGCAGCATGCCTAGTTAGATATATTAGTCATTAATAATAATCATTAAAAAAGTTTAAAAAAACCCACGTTTTCTGATTGAACTAAAAAGTAGAAAATAAATACTATACATCACAATAATGCAAGCGATCACTCTACTATAAGCGATGAAAAACGTGGGGCGCCGAAGTAAAAGTTATATTACTATTGATTAGATAATACTATTGACTTTTATTAGGGAGCTTGTAGAGAGTCAACAGTATTAGAAACTGTAAGAAAATCACGGCGCCCCACGTTTTTGATCGCTTATAGTAGAGTGATCGCTTGCATTATTGTGATGTATAGTATTTATTTTCTACTTTTTAGTTCAATCAGAAAACGTGGGTTTTTAAAAACTTTTTTAATGATTATTATTTTCTACTTTTTAGTCTTTGTCTGTTTGTTTGCATTGAAATCTTGCTATCGATTTTATCTTTTCACTTTTTTTTGGGTAAACGAAGACAACTCGTAAAAAGACAACTCGTAAAAAACGAGAGACCCTTTCTTCTTCGGTCTCAATCGCAAGTGAATGATTGTCAGAGGTTAGTTGAAAGCGGTTAGGACGAGGGCTGGTTACTTACTAGAACACATAGATTTGAACCCGTGTCGAGTGGGATAGCAATCGTGTGCCCAACCACTCGACCATATCGTCTCCCCCAAACTGGCCACCAGTGGTAATAGTTACCTCCTGTAAGTTTAAAGTCGGTTCAAACTAAATTATCTGCCCCTAAGCCTGTCGCGACGTGGGATCGTTCGCTTCACTGCGCGCGGCAAGAGAGAAGCGAGCTACGCGTCGCTCGTTTTTTTTTTTCTAATGGCTCGCAGAGGAGAATTATATATATAGATTATATAGCGGTCTAAAATGCTCAATAAAATGTTTCCATTGATCAATTTAGTAATAATAACAATTGAATATTCTATGGTCATCCAAAAGAAAGCTTCCCTGAAAATTTCAGCGCGCTAGCTAACTGGGAAGTGCCAGAAATTTCGATCGCAAGATTTGATTGGAAAAACAAACAAACAAACAAACAGAAAGCAAGTTAAAGAAAACGTGGGAAAATTAGTTTAAAGAACACAATGTTCAATAACAAAAAGGGGAGATAACAGGATTAAGCGAAAGCGTCGCACAATTGACAGCGTGACGACGGGGAACATAATTTGCAGAGGCGTAGCGACCCTTCCCGGCGACCGGGGACAAACTTTTCGATTGCCACCCCCCACCCTCGAGATTTCGATTTGCACCCCCCCCCCCCCCTCTAGATTTCCATTTGCACCCCCCCCCCCCCTCAAACTTCCGATTTGCACCCCCCTCAACCTTTCAATTTATTTTTCCAACCCATTTTGGCGCCCCCTAAGGTCGGCGCCCGGGGACATATGCCCCCCCCCCCCCCCGCCCCCCGCTACGCTACAGATAATTTGTAGTTGTTATCGGACTTCGGCCGGCCGCTGACGTTAGGGAGAGGTAGATAATAATTGTCTTTTAGATCACAAGCTACGCACCGGGTTTTAAAGTAAATTTAGGGCTGGTAAGTAGGTAACCAACCAGTTCTACGGCTCAATAAAACCTGCATGAGCCATATATTTGGTTGGTGACCTACTTACCAGCTCTATTCTCGAGAAGACATGAGTGCGCAAAAATTAAGTAGAGCCTACTAATTGTTTTTATAAACGTAATTATTGATCGATTATTTTATTAATCTAAACTTCAGAATACCTATGACTATAAAACAAGTATTATTTTCTATGCACTTAAAAGTTTGTTGTTATAAATATTTTATACTTGTTCTAAATCTACGTGAGTTCATACTAGGTAGAAAGAAAGTTTAACGATGTGATTGTTGCCACAGAATTTGTTATAAAGGTTAGCTTTTATTTAAATAGATAAAAATAATTTCATTATGCCACAAAGTCGTGTTGGCCTCTTCTCTTTGTACTAACCTAGAGATAGGCTATTGTGTATCAACCTAGAGATAAACTATTGTGTACTAACCTAGAGATAAACTATTGTGTACTAACCTAGAGATAAACTATTGTGTACTAACCTAGAGATAAACTATTGTGTATCATCCTAAAGATAGACTATTGTGTACCAACCTAGAGATAGGCTATTGTGTACCAACCTAGAGATAGACTATTGTGTACACCAACCTACTGTAAAGATAGATTCAAATGTGTACCATTACTAGAATGATCTATGGTAACTAGAAAGTTTTAGAAGTTTGTACATGTTTACAAATGACAGATGTAAATGATTAACAAATCCTTGAAATTGATACCCCATATTTAAAAAAAAAGACTTCTGTAACTATAATAAGATGGTGTATTACGTCTTCAGTATTAGGATAAACAAGCTACTTTCGGTATTATATGTTGTAATATGATTTTCGTTGTGCCCACAGTTTACAAGTGTGTTCACGTCTCGAGACCTTTGCTCTACGTCTGCCTTGTGATTTAAAAACAGACGAACGGGACTACAAACTAGCGCTTTCAGAGGTCAAGACCCAGCACAACGCGACCTATGTCGTTACCTTTAATGGTCAGAAAGTATAGGACATTGTAGGCCTACACGTTATTGATGTATGGTTTGTTGAAGCTTTGGATATTTGGTTGATTGCCTCACAGTGTAGACAATCACAGTATTTTAATACCCACATAACTGCAGAATACTATGTTGGTGTAGGTGTGCTTGTGAAAAGTATATTAAAGGATGGTGTCTTTTGTTGTGAATGAGAGATGTAATGTTAGTGAAGAGATTGGTAAAAATGAAAATTCTTAAAACAGCAACCTAAACATTAATCTATAAATTTTTTTAGATGAAACTTAGAGAGCACTAAAATTGTTTTGTATTAATTAAGCCACTGCTTTTTAGTTTAGATAAAAATAACCACACTTTTAACACAAATTAACATCGTGATGTTATTACATATATTTCCGTGAAAATTTAGATAGAATAAAAGGTTTTTTTTCTTCTCACATTTTCGACGAATTACCGTAATTATACCTCCTCGAACATTACTTATACAAAATGCGGAGAGGGTGTAATGAAACTTACAGTAAACTATATATCAAAAGTTTATAGCTTTTCAAAATAAATGAAATTTTATAATATGGAAAAATGTGTCTTGTTATTCCCTAAATATTTGATTTAAAATTACATTTTTGTTTTGCGTTTAGAAAATTATAATACGATCACAGTTTTTTTACTTTCTTGTATACGAAATATAAGGGAAGTGTTGTAATCATAGCTTGGGCGCCAACTATTTTGGTAGTAATTAACATAACTTTTAAACAGATTCCTTTGGTCTTCTTGTCTAAAAACGAAACAAGAGAACAGCACATGTACAATAACTTTCTCAAGGAAATAAAACTCGAACAGAAAATCTCGGGAACGAGAGTTAATAATTTATGTTTCCTGAGATTGGTTTCAATGACAACTTCCTTCTCCCTTGAAGGAGAACAGGTGCCCCCCCCCCCCCCCCCCCCCCCAAAAAAAAAATCACACTTAACGCAAGTCACAATTTATTATTCTACTAGATATTTTGGTTCATAAAATTTGACATGTGCTCACAAAGGTTCAACACAATTTCATCAATGAAAATGGGCGACAACTGAGTTTGTAAAGTGAATTTCAGAAAGATTATAAATTCAGAACAATTTGAGTTCAGAAACGTATGAATTTACTAAGACGTACATTCGAAAGATCGGAATGATGTGTTTTTTTTAGAAGGATGTGAATTCAGAACTGTAATTTTTAAAAAATACACCACATCATTTTACCTAAGGCCAAACATACATTATGGTTAAACATCATCATCATCATCATTCCTTTGTGGCCCCTGGGGAGCAAAGGGCTGCAACTACACATCTCCAGCGGACTCGGTTTTGGGCTGCTCCCTTTAGTAGTAGGCATCACGGGCTCTTCTAGAGAGGAACCTCCTCGACCAAGTTGGTGGTGGGTCTGTGTACTTGCAGTTTCTGTAGCGGTATATTTTTTTACGAGATAAGGTTGATAGCTTTATGTTTCAACCCCCAACCTGGAGGACCAGGGTGTTAGCTTTGGTCTGATCCCTACCCGCGCAGACCTTCCCAGCTTGGTTGAACCTACTAGGAGTTTACACTCTGGGGGTGGTCAGGATACACAAGCTGCCAAGCCACGACAAGGCTCTAACACTGGATGGCAGATAGTTAAACATGCGTTAAGATGATTTAAAATGTTCTTTGGGTGAGGACAAAAAACGATAGTGTAGTTAGTCAATCACATGAATCAAATTGCGTTAGTCATTTTTACTTTCTCGTATATACGAAGTATAGAGAAAGTCTTGTAATCGTGCAAAAAAAAAAATCGAGATTTTTACAAATCTCGACGTTTTACACCTCACTGATACGGAAAAACATAATTTTGCAATCTTGTCCGTATGTCTGTGTGTCTGTCTGTGTGTCTGTGTGTCTGTGTGTCTGTCTGTCCGTGTGTAAACACGATAACTTGAGTACCGTTACAGCTACGTTGATGAAATTTCATATATAAGTATTTTATCGAAATCGTAGATCCGTATCAACTTTTGAGCGATTTCCGATAACCGGAAGTGGTACTTTTCCTACTTTGAATTTTTCAAAAGCCTATAACTTGAGTACTATTTCAGATAGATAAATGAAATTTCACATGTAAGTAAAAGATCTAATTCTCTACCTTCTGTCAAATTTTGAGTAATTTCCGTTGACTGGAAGTAGTAATTTACGCTACTTCCGATTTCTCAAAAAACTAATGTAAATTTTAAAAGTACTAATAATATTGCGCACCATTATGCGCTTTTTTATTTGGCGTTCACTTGGTGTGCAATTAATTTGTCTACGAGATTTTATTCTATTTTTAAAACTTAAAGTATTTAAAATGGATTAAAAATCATGTCTATAGCCCGAGTTCCCATCCCCTGTTATTTTATATAAGAATATTCGAGAAAGTTTAGGGGAGATCACTCCCGGTTTATTTGCTTTAGGCTCGTCACACACAATGTGACTGTTAAACACACACACACACACACATATCTATACACACGTCCTTACACTGCTCAACATTCGTCTCAGCATATACCCACACCGAGGGCACAAATATTCCCACACAGAGGGCCCAAACATACCCACACACATCCCCACATACATCAATGCACTTATATTCAATCTTACCCCCACGTATTACAACATGAATCCACATACAGATTCATACACTTACTTAACTCACATCACGTGACAAAGTGTGATAATGGAGAGGTTAGAGGGATGGTTTGTTAATAAATTATTCAGCATTAAAAATGTGAAGCGTCGTACAGGGAAATAATGACCTGAATTTTGTAGTATGATATTTCTGTTGTGGAATACGAGTGTATTAAAAAATCTGCCCAAAATAAAAAGGAAGTAGAAAGTTTTAAAATGTCACCGTAATACCAGCCATTCTTCAAACTCCCACAGCCTACAATGTAAACAAAAATGTGCATTTTAATTTATTTTTTTTTAATATCATGAGTCCTGGTAGTTTAATGACAGTATACTGGGCGGTATGGTGACAGTATTCTTGCGGTATGCTGACAGTATACTGGCAGTATGCTGACAGTATACAGGCGGTATGCTGACAGTATACTGGCGGTATGCTGACAGTATACTTGCGGTATGCTGACAGTATACTGGCAGTATGCTGACAGTATACTGGCGGTATGCTGACAGTATACTGGCAGTATGCTGACAGTATACTGGCGGTATGCTGACAGTATACTGGCGGTATGCTGACAGTATACTGGCGGTATGCTGACAGTATACTGGCGGTATGCTGACAGTATAATGGCGGTATGCTGACAGTTTACATTTTCTTTAAATACTATCTGAAACAAAATAAAAACCAACCTAATAGAGGTGAAATACCCCTAACTGCCGGAAGTAAATTGACCGAAGTTAGCGTGTAACCTAATTCCTTTTCTTTCTTCTCTCCAGTGTTTCTTTAAGACATTTTTCTCCGCAGGGAGAACTCTTGAAACTTTCGGAGGAAAACTTTCGGGTGCCCTTCAACCGGGGTGGGGGTGGGGGGTGGGGGTGCGGAGAGGGAGAGAGATTCTTAAATGACATTGTTTCGACAATGAGGCAGACGTAATTTACTAGGGTATATATACATATACATACATACATATGTGTGTATACATGTGTGTGTGTGCGAGAGAGAGAGTGTGTGTGTGTATGTGTGTGTGTATGTGTGTGTGTCTGTGTGCCTTTTGTTGAGAAAAAAAACATGACAAAAATCCTGCCGACGCCACTGCTGGCTGCCCTTATTGTGTTTTAAAGAAGGAAATGGTTTCGGTTTTTCCCAATTTCTTTTTAATCCTAGAACAGCAAGCCTTTAAAGAAAAGGCGTGCCACGACGTGTAGCATAAATGCGCACTGGCGATATCTGCATTTTTAAAGCATAATTAAATGTGCTAATCCACTTTTACGTTGCACTACTTTCGTCTATTTAGTGAGCCTGGATAACTACTGTTAAGAAATAAATTTTCTATCAATTAATCACATAAACCTTGATGTTGATAGGTTCATTTGGCCATGGAAAGTGACGAAACGTGTGTTCAACTAGTAAGATTATATTTTTTTCTATTAGTAAGGGTTTAGTTTAAGTTTTAACTAGTGCGTATACTTAATCATTAAGGCCTGGGTCGACTGCTGATTCAACATTAGGCATTTAGCAAAGTGGAACTAAACTAATAACAGTTATATATATATATATATATATATATATATATATATATATATATATATATATATATATATATATATATATATATATATATATATATATTGAGCTCAATAAATTTTCAAGCTGTGTTAGCTATGTTATCCCAATTTTTGTTGATAATATTTTGTTTGTATTTCTTATTTGAATAACTCTAGCCTAAAAAACGTTCCCATAGTTATTAATAACTAGTAAAAGTACAAAGGGAAAACATGATTTAAATTTGATTCTTTGAAAATATATATGAATGCTTACAAAATTTTACGCCGCTTTTACAATCATACTAACAATTTTAATTTTATTTGTTTTTACATTGACAATTTAAAAAAAATAAACAACTATTTTAATTTCTATTATGTTTTGTAGCAAAGTTTAGACTCTGAGACTTCACCATCACCGGCCAATACTAAGACAGACAATGTAAACTCAGGAGAAGGTCCTCCAAAAAAATATTACTTTGGTATTTTTTTTTTTAAAGTATTAAATTTAAAGAGTATCAGTTTTGTGTGGGTTTTTTTTTATAAACAATAATCTAATCCCCATACAATACGCAGTGACCGTAACACTTGAATTGTATCCCCATATGGAGTAAGGGGTCATCCATTTATGACGTCCACACGGGGGGGGGGGGGGGGTCCGAATAAAATTGACTTTGCGGACGCGTATGGACTATGGACTTTTATAAGGGAAATAAGTGGATTTTTGTTGACGGGGGGGGGGGGGGTCCAAAATGCAAAAAATGTGTGGACGTCATAAATGGATGACCCCTAAGATATTACTGTTCGCAAAAAAAGATTAAATAGTTTTATAAATCAAAATACGAATTTCCTATGTTGACATATTTTCCCATATAGGACTTCCTGCGCCTTATAATTCTATATTTAGAAGGGTCAAGGCTGCTAAACAAGAATCATCCAATGTGTTTATTTTCTCAGTACGGTTCATAGTTATCATCTTTACTGCAAGTAGGATTTTTAAAATATTTCTCCCGTATGTTAAATGTATATTGAATAATTCATTTGCAAACTAAATCCACGTAAAAGACAGTAAAATTTAGTTCAATGTTTTTTAAATAGAAATAATAACTTTTTTTTTTACAGTTGCTTACACAATTCTCCAAGGAATTTTTATCGCGATCCCTATTTCCATGGTTGTTATTGGTAATAGTTTGACTAAAAACATTTGAAACAACTTGAGTTTAAATTTAGTTGATTAAATTCAAGTAGATCTAATTTGCTTCTAAAGTACCTTGAAATGTATAGACTAAGAAAGTTTTTTTTTTTTACATGTACTCCTTCTTATATCAATGAATAATTACTTTCTTAACATATTTTAAAATTTTATGATTATTTGTTCATATTTACACAGTTGTTTCTAATACTTCCAGGTGCAATTTACCTGGATGATTGTCCAGTTCAGCGCATGATCCCGATCTACCTAATTGTGGCAGGAAGCTTTGGTTGTGTCAAGTATGTGTTTAACTTGGTCCAAAGATGGCGTCGATCGAACAGAGGGAGCGAAGAAGAAGATACAAAAACGTGTAACCCCATTGACGCGGTTGTCACCTGTTTCCTGTTTGCTTGGTTCATTACAGGTGGGTCTAACGACCAAAGGTAAACCGCACGACTGTTAACCAAGAAGCTCATTGCAGGTTTTTTACGCGGAAGAACATCAGTAAAGAAATAAACTGTATTCCGAGTCTTGGTGTGTGTGTGTGTGGGGGGGGGGGGGGGTTGACGACGCTGCTTAAAGCATATGTTTTCTATATAATTTTTTTTCCATTTCTCCTTACACCCCCCCCCCCCAGAGGCGTATCCAGGTTTTCGTTGTAGGGGGAGCGAAAAGAGCAAAAAAGGCGCCCTTTTTTTAACACGTTCTATATACGTGTATATATATATATATATATATATATATATATATATATATATATATATATATATATATATATAATATATATATATATATATAATTACTAGCTGTATGTCATTACTTCGCTATGATGTAAAATAAATTGAAAGTAGCACTCTGAAGAAATAAGAAAAAACACACAATGTAGGCCGACAAAACGAAAATTGTATCAATCTAAACAAAAAACAAACAAAATATACACACACTACAACCAAAAACAATGAACGTAACACAATCTGTTTTGTAATTCTTGTAAAAAATTTCTTACATAATCATTCCTGGGAAATTATTTAAGACATGTGAAATAGGGGAAATAATCACTCTCTTAATATAAATATGTATATATCTACACATTATAAATTATAAATGTCAAAACAAATAAATAATTACTTTAGAATATAATGAAATTGTTTAAAACTATTCGTGTTAACAAAATGTTTTTGTCTATAATCAGAATTAAATATATTGTCATCATAAATGCTAAAGTATTACAGCATAATGAAAGTTTTTGAAATCAGAGTTGGTATAAAAGCACGCTTTTCAATATAACGTATAAGCATTCGGAATAATAGTCTACATTTAACTAAATGTCGGTCATTTAGTTGAGATCGTATTTTTATTATTTAACTACTGCTTCTTTGTGTTCCTTAAAGATCATTTTTTAATATAGTGATAGATATGGGTTAGATCACTGTATTGCTCACACACCTTTTTACTGTCCGGTCACTTTAGGTCAATTATCCAACCCAGTGTATACCTAGGTGTGACAATAATGTCGCTCTACACAATTGTGGTGGTGAGGTGTGGGGGGGGGGGGAGATAACCAACTCAGAGTGAACAAAGCGTCAGTTTTTAAATGACTGTTCTAAAAAAATATTTTTTTTAACAAATATCATTGTTTAAAACTTTGAGTTTAAAAAGTTTCCAAAAAGGCGCCACTTTGCTGAAAATGGCCAGAGGGGGAGCGGCTGCTCCCCCCTGCTCCCCCCCCCCCCCCCCCCTGCGTACGCTACTGCCCCCCCCCCCCCCCAAAAAAAAAAAAAAAAAAAAAAAAAAAAACAGATGCCTAGCAGAAACTATGGTCGGGATCAATCAACAGAACATAAGGCGCATAACCTCTTGGGTCTCAATTCTTAATTATGTTAGTGAAAAAAACAATGATGTTCGACTTGGTTAAATTATTATGGATTTCATCAAATGATAAAGAACAAAACCTTTTGATTTATCCGTAGCGGTGACTTCATTTGGTTGGGGAAGGGAAGTGGAAATTCCGCCTTCGGCTTTTTTTTTAATAGACAAAAATTATAGAGTTCGTCACTCTTTGATAGAAATTATTATTATACTTAATTACAGCTCTTGTTTTGTTTTTGTTTTACCAGGCTGTGTTTACATCTATCGTACTTTGGACGAATTGAGTTACGACCCTATAAACACGGATCACTACTGTCACAAGACTTTGTATTTGTTTGCCTTTTGGATGATGAATGCTGCTTTCTTTATCATGGGATTGTCCTGTTTCTGTGTGGTTAGTGTGGCATGTGTAAAAGGCCGTTTCGAAACAATGTTTGTCTGATTTTCGCTTTTTTTTTTACTTTATTCTATCGAAATCGATATTTATATTCGCAAATCTCGACGTTTTACACTTCCCTAAGTCAACAAACTTAGTTTTGCAATTTTGTCAGTATGTCTGTGTCTCTGTATGTGTGTGTCTGTTTGTGTGTCTGGGTGTCTTCCTGCCTGCCTGGTCTGGTCTGGTCTTGTCTGGTCTGGTCTAGTCTGTATGCCTGCCTGGTCTGGTCTGGTCAGGTCTGGTCTTGTCTGGTCTGGTCTGGTCTGGTCTGGTCTGGCCTGGCCTGGTCTGGTCTGGTCTGGTCTTGTCTGGTCTGGTCTGGTCTGGTCTGGTCTGGTCTGGTCTGGTCTGGTCTGGTCTTGTCTGGTCTGGTCTGGTCTGGTCTGGCCTGGTCTGGTCTGGTCTGGTCTGGTCTGGTCTGGTCTGGTCTGGTCTGGTCTGGTCTGTTCTGGGTCTGGTCTGGTCTGGTCTGGTCTGGTCTGGTCTGGTCTGGTCTTGTCTGGTCTGGTCTGTTCTGGGTCTGGTCTGGTCTGGTCTGGTCTGGTCTGGTCTGGCCTGGCCTGGTCAGGTCTGGTCTTGTCTGGTCTGGTCTGGTCTGCCTGCCTGCCTGCATGGTCTTGTCTTGTCTTGTCTTGTCTTGTCTTGTCTTGTCTTGTCTTGTCTTGTCTTGTCTTGTCTTGTCTTGTCTTGTCTTGTCTTGTCTTGTCTTGTCTTGTCTTGTCTTGTCTTGTCTTGTCTTGTCTTGTCTGGTCTAGTCGGTATGCCTGCCTGGTCTGGTCTGGCCTGGTCTGGCCTGGCCTGGTCAGGTATGGTCTTGTCTGGTCTGGTCTGTTCTGGGTCTGGTCTGGTCTGGTCTGGTCTGGTCTGGTCTGGTATGGTCTTGTCTGGTCTGGTCTGTTCTGGGTCTGGTCTGGTCTGGTCTGGTCTTGTCTGGTCTGGTCTGGTCTGGTCTGTTCTGGGTCTGGTCTGGTCTGGTCTGGTCTGGTCTTGTCTGGTCTGGTCTGGTCTGGTCTGGTCTGGTCTGGTCTGGTCTGGTCTTGTCTGGTCTGGTCTGGTCTGGTCTGGTCTGGTCTGGTCTGGTCTGGCCTGGCCTGGTCTGGTCTGGTCTGGTCTGGTCTGGTCTGGTCTGGCCTGGTCTGGTCTGGTCTGGTCTGGTCTGGTCTGGTCTGGTCTGGTCTGCCTGCCTGCCTGTCTGTCTGTCTGTTATAAAGTTATACTTTCTAAGTGCATTCCGACGACTTGAAGTAGTACTTTGTTTTTTTTCTCAATAAGAATTTTTTTTTAACTTCATTTCTCCGTGTTCGAACAATTTTACCGGACCGATTTATTTCAAACATGTTACGTAGGTCAAGACTCTAAGACAATGCAGTGTGATATAAAATGTTAATTAATTCGCTTAATAAATAACTCTGTGAAAAATAATACAGGTTTTATTTATAAAGTACTAATGTTCCGCATTATTATAAACATTTTTTGCTGTTCATATGAGGCGCAACTTTTTACGGGTTTCTATTGTTTTAAAAATTTAAGTATTTAAAAATTTAATTTTCAAAACAGGTCTTTATTCCGATTGCGATTGAGTTACCATCCCCATAGTGTTATATTCAAGAAAAATTTAAGGAAGATCACTCCCGCTTTATTTCCTTCACTAAGGAAGTGTTTTAATTTTTTGGAGCGGTTTTTTTTTTTAATATTACGGACCATTAACACTTTATAAAGGAAGCATTGATTCAGCAAAATTTAAAGTCGCAATTAATTGTTATCTAGTCTAGACCTATTTGATAAGTCTTGAAGAAATCTGCCCTGTAAAAGAGGTATTTTTTACAGAAATCAGAAATATTCACCGGAAACTACTCACGATTTTAGAGAATAAAGAGGATGTTATCTTATACGTATGTTTGAAATTCTATCCTTCTAACTGAAACTACTCAAACTATCGGTATTTGAGAAACCGGAAATAGAGTTGAGTACCACTTGCGGTTATTGAAGGTCACTCAAAAATTGAAAGTAATTAAAATATATAAAATTATATACTTATATATGAAATTATATACTTAAATATAAAAATATATAATTTGGTCTACCTAACTGAAACATTACTCACACGGGTGTTTAAACGGAACAAGAGTAAAGAACCACTTTCGGTTTCAAAACATCGTTCAAAATTTGAATGAAACAAACGCGTACAATGTAATACTTATGTGTGAAATTTCGACTAAGAAGTCGAGCAAGTACCATTTCCGGTCACCCGAATTTGCTAAAAAGTTTTTCCACGTTGAGATTTGTCATAATCTTGATTTCGATTTTCGCACCATTAAATTACAATACTTTTGATATATAGGCCTAACTGGTGTAAGAGACATTAAAAAAATTATATGACTTAAAATAACTGATATATTTGGATGTATTGGATTACTTCCTATACGAAATTTTCAACTCGATTTTAATCTGAAATTAAGAACTAACTAGCTATATAGAATTAAATAACTAAGATACACATGTATTAAGAGAATTTTTACTAAATATTGTATATTAAGCTATAAAAAAACTAAACTGATCAACATGCTGGACGTAACTCTACTGTTACCTCCTCCATGCTTTATTATTTGTTTATTGCTAGAGAAGTCTGAAAATTTACTTTTTATAAGGTATCAAAATCAAGCAAAAATGTTTGAAAAACCTGTTCATTTAGGTTTTAAATTTTGAGGTTATTTTTTTTTTTAATGAATACTATTCAAAATTGTGTAAATAAATTTTCATACAATTTTTTGACTGTTGTAAAATGTAATAAATTGTGACTCTAGATGTCATGCTAATAAAATTAAGAATGTATTTTATACCGTCTAATTTGACATGTACAAAATATATATTGATAATTATTATATTCGAAATTGGTGAATTCGCATAAAATATCTCTAAAATAACTGTATTTCAATTGATATGCATATTTGTTCTCCTTTGTATTGAAATCTTGTTTATTGCCTAACACTTTGAAAAACGAAGTTAAAAACTCAAGTTTTTTCGTTTTAATCCATTTATTGTTTCACGTGTTCAATGTGATTTTTTAATAATAATTTATCAAGTAATAAAATTGTAATAGATTGACGATAGAAGCATGTGGTTGTATATAACGTTTATTGGGTCTAACTACATGTTGGTAATCAGAGAGGAAGGAAGTACAATGCACAAGGGACATCACTCAAGATAACAATATAAATATAATACTAATACAGAAGAGTGAGTTCCCTTGACCTCACAATTATCTCAATCTATTACATCCCTTTACCCTTAGAACACAATAACACATCTCTCAATAGAACAATTGATAGTATCCTAAAATCACCAATTATATTGTAACATGAACACTATGGTAGATTACATCCTTACAAACAATGCACAATATGTTACAATACAAACAATGATGTCAAAGTCCTTTTGACCTTTAAAATCATAGGTCTAACTTATTTGGGACCTTGATTGTCCTGCTTGACCTTCTCAGTGGCTTTTGATTTGGTGACTCAAGATTCTGACCATCTGGATTCTCTATCTCAGGAGGTCTAGGATTTAAATCATTAACTCCAGAATTTACATTTTCTGACTCCAGACTATTTGGTTCACTCATATCAACAGAATTTGGTTGTGGAACAAAATGAGTTGGTGTGAACTGATCAGATTTGGTGGGATTGATAGATTCACACTTATTATCTGCACAAGTTATTTTTAACTTTATAAGGCACAGGTCCTGTACATTGAACAATTTGACCTGGTATCTATTTTTCCCTTCTCCCATGATTTCTTAGATACACATTCTCATTAACACCAAATTCTCTTTCAATGGGTGTTCTGTCATGATTTACTTTTTGAATTGGCATCTGAAAGTATTATGCTGTTATTCAGATCCTTGACTGACATAGATTTCTTTGATTGATCAATTTCCTCAGGTAATCTGATAGTGCTTTTTGGTAACCAAAAATACTGTTTAAAAGTAATATCCTGGACAATATCACTTTGCAACTGTGATCCAGTATTTGAAGTGGGTGTATTAAATGGCAAAAATCTTTTTTCTTTTCTTTTGATGTTACCCTTTTAGTTTCTGTAAGTGCTAATGATGTTAGCAAAGTTGTTTGATGATCACATTCCTTCTTACTAATGTATTTTCTTTAAAACATTTGAAATTGCCATATCACCATAATCATTTATTAAGTTACAAATACTTTGTTTAGGTAACTCTGACTGATAATGGACTGCATCTTCTCCATCTTTTATATTATCTTCACAAAGGTTTTTATTTCTTATTTTATATGGCCTTAAGTCCTCATTCACTGACTCTTCAGGCCAACCATTTTACAGTACTCATATACTTTTATTAAGCACTCATCTTTTTGTGTTTCTCTTTTAATATCATTCACATTTATATTGGAGTTATCCATGATAGTGAAGAGAACAAATACATCTTCTGGTACATAGCTCAGGCTTTGGTTTTTTTAAAGGTAATCTACTAAGACTATCTGCACTATTCTCAGATCCAGGTTTGTATTTCAATTCATAATTGTATGCAGTTAGTGTGATAGCCCATCTTTGAATTCTTGGTGAGGCATGCTCAGGTAGGGTTTTGTTTTCTCCAAATAAACCTAGCAATGGTTTATGATCTGTAAAGATGGTGAACTTCCTACCAAACAGAAACTTATGAAATTTCTTAACACCAAAAATGATGCCTAAGCCTTCCCTATCTAACTGAGAATAATTTTTCTCAGCCTGGTTCAAAGATCTACTGGCAAAAGCAATGGGTCTGTCACCCTTCTCATCCATGTGGGACAAGACTGCTCCTACACCATCTGGTGAAGCATCACATGTTAATATAAGTCTTTTCCCTGGGTCATAGTGAGTTAGTAAGGTGTCAGAAGACAAAGCCTCTTTTGCTGTATTAAAAGCAGCTTCTTGTTGTTTACCCCAGTGCCAAGTTGCATTTTTCTGTAGCAGCTTGTACAGTGGTGATAGTTTACCAGACAGATTCCCTATGAACTTTGCATAGTAATTTATTAAGCCCAAAAAAGCTCTTAGTTGTTGGGTATTTTCAGGTTTGGGTGCTTCTTTAATGGCTTTTGTTTCTGGATGCAGTTCTAGTTGAGTGTAAGCATGACTAAAGTCTAATTCAGTGAATTTGTCTCCTCCTGCCAAATTCAAAGAAATTTCCTCAATGTTAGGAATAGGGTACCTATTTAGCTCTATTTGCTTATTCAGTGTAGTTTTATAATCTCCACAAATTCTTATAGAACCATCCTTCTTTAACACTGGCACAATGGGCGTTGCCCAATCGGAATAGTCTACCTTCTTTATGATGCCATTAGATTCCAATCTACTTAGCTCATTTTCAATTTTATTCCTCATTGCATAAGGTGGAACTCTAGCTTTGCAGTATCTTGGATTTGTGTCTTTAATGCTTAACTTCACTGTTCTATCATTTAGTAAACTTGAATTGCCAAAAACACTTTTATTTTCAGATATTACTTTATCTAGTGAAGTAAGACTAGGTTCTTTTGCATTGGTCAATGAACAAATACTCTCCCAATTTAACTTAAGATTACTTAACCAGTTCCTACCTAGTAATGGTGGTCCATTTCCTTCAACCACAAGAAGAGGAAGTTTAACACTTTGACCATTATAACTTACATGAACCATACACTCTCCTATTACCGGAACATTGTCACCAGTGTATGTTGTTAGACACTTGTGACATGGCTGTAGAGGCACTGATCCTCCTGTGACAGCGTCAAAATCTTTCTTTGTTATGACTGTTAGAGATGCTCCAGTGTCAAGTTGGAAGCTGATGCTCTTACCGTTGATATAAACTGGTACATTGATGGGAGCATGACTTATTGATTTCACAGAGAACAGGTTGAAATCCGGCTGCGAATCAGTTTGAGCATTTTCACTGGTAGAGTGGTTCATTGGTTGGGTTAGGTAGTCTTGGTGAGAGTTAACATAGTGCTGCCTTTGGTTGCGGTACTGTCTTGACTGGCTAGATTTAGCAACAGACGAAGACTTTGGAAAGCAGGCCTTGGCAATGTGACCTTGCTTTACCGCACTTATAACAAGTTGCAGACTTGAACTTGCACCGATGAGATGCATGGGGACCTTTGCATCGATGACATTTTTGATAATTATCACTAGATTTAGATCTAGGATTTGAACGAGCAGGCTGTTTAGCATAAGTTGGAATGCTCTGATGGGGTTGGTGTTTGTTGACTAACCTGCTGTTTACTGCATGGATCTCTGAAGGTGCTAAAGATCTCGCCGCATCGGATGACTGCTGGAATGAAGTTGCAAGTTGTATTGCTTTTTCTAATGTTAGATCTGACTCGAGCAGCAACTTTCTTTGAATATCAGGGCTGTTTACACCTGTCACAAACCTTTCACATAGTCTGTCAGACAGCGTGTCTCCGAATTCACAAAATTCACTTAAATGACGTAAAGCCGCAACATATTCTGATATTGACTCGTTTGGTTGACGAGTCCTACTGTCAAATCTAGCTCGACATAGAAACTTTGATGGGGTAGGCGCATGGTGGTCTGTT
The DNA here is from genome assembly GCF_028476545.2 of Physella acuta. Lineage (NCBI taxonomy): Eukaryota > Metazoa > Mollusca > Gastropoda > Physidae > Physella > Physella acuta. The sequence goes on from NW_026733064.1 coordinate 196,135, forward strand.
AGCAATTTGCTCAGCTCGTTAAAGCTCTTGGTAGTTAGACTAGCTGGTGCGCATAAGTCCTTTAGTAGCCTAAATTGTTGAGGCCCTATGACTGTTAACAAAACAGCTCTCTTTTTGGCTTCTATCGTCACGTCGTTTGCTTCAAGGTAAAAGATTAACCTATCTAGGTAATCCTGAATGATTTCATCATTCGAATCAAATTGCTTTATTTGGCCATACAGCGCCATTATTCTAGAAATACTTAGCTAATAAGCTCTAGCAAACCTCTTTTTTGCGTAAGTAGGTGCTCTTTCTAGTAGATTTTTATCCTCGTCGCCAAAATGTAATAGATTGACGATAGAAGCATGTGGTTGTATATAACGTTTATTGGGTCTAACTACATGTTGGTAATCAGAGAGGAAGGAAGTACAATGCACAAGGGACATCACTCAAGATAACAATATAAATATAATACTAATACAGAAGAGTGAGTTCCCTTGACCTCACAATTATCTCAATCTATTACAAAAATTGTATTCACTGTGTTTTTTTAATGATATGGAATTACACATTAAAAAATTCATCAAACATCTCAAAAGTTTTTACTTTATTTATATAACTAAAGGCGTGGTCTAGCGGTAGAGAGCTAGACTGCTAAATCTGGGTCAAATCAGTGGACGTCCCTGAGTCCACCCAACTCTGATGGGTATCTAACTTAGGTTAGATTCAGAATCCATATGAAAGGATATGACGGGATAGTGTTGTCAGCATTATGCCAGCCGTCTATTTTTATCTAACTTAGGTTATGTTAGTTAAAAATAGACGCCTGGCATAGTGGTGACAACACTAGCCCTTCATATGGCCTCTGAATCAAATAAACTCTACTACATCTGCCCCATATGTCTTGGGCGCGTACGGGAAATGATGATTATGATATAACTAAATAAAGCGGGGTGATTTCCCATAAACTTCTATATATCCTAATATAACTAATAACTAATATAACAGTAAGTGGGATGGCATTTTCAATACTATCGTGCTATAGAAATGTTTTTATTAAATTTTTAAATAGGTTATTTTTTAAAAGAATAGAAGTGAGTTGAAAAAAATGTTTTAGCCCACCCTATAAACGTAAATAACAAGGTCTTAATTTAGCGGAAAATAAGTTCTTTGTAAAGTGATCTTTGATTCATTTTTAAAAAGTTAATTTAATTTGTAATTAAGTCACATTATATGTCATGGTGCACTGTACGCAAAAGCTTGAAACAAACCGATCTGGTAGAAGTGGAATTTTTTGAGAAGTTGGAAATACCCAGAGGCGTAGCGAGGGGGGGGGTGCGGACCGCACCGGGTGACACCCCGACCTCGCTACACCACTGAAAATACCGTTAAGCATTGCTTACGGTAACAGGAAATCACTCAACATTTGTCAGAATTAAAAGAATTTGTTCTTATTTTTTTTATTAAAAAATCATTTAACTTATTCAAACGGTACTTATGTTATCTTTGTTTTAGAAACCGGAATTAGATTAAAGTACCACTTCAGTTTATCAGAAGACACTCAAAATTAGAATCACCCAAGTGCATAAATTTATAGTTATATATGAAATTCCGTCTGCCTAACTGAACACGAATGAAGTTATCGTGTTTCCCACGGAAATAGAGTAAAGTATACCGGTTACCGGAAATCGTTACAAATTTGACAGAAATCTGTGCATAAAATCTAATACTTATATTTGAAATTTCGTCCACATAACTTAAAACAGACTGTTAAGAAAAAGGAAGTGTTACTTGAAATTGCTCCAAAGTTGAAATAAAACTACAAACTCGATATAGGCTTAGTACTTACATATGAAATTTGGTAAGCCTAACTGAAATGGTAATAAAATTATGTTTATAAACACACACACAGAGATAGAGAGAGAGAGAGAAAGAGAGAGAGAGAGACTGACATGATTCAAAAAGTAAGGTTTTCCAACTCGGAAGGTTATAAAATTTCAAAATTCCCCAAAATATTGATTGAAATTTTAGCACAATTACAATACATCTTTTTCATTCCTTATGCGATACAGTGATAAGCTATGTTGTAATATGAATTTAATTTCTAGGTTACTTCTGATATAGTATATCATTGATATGGTTGAATTGATGTTTTCCTAGGTTGATGGCCAGCCTGATGTGACTGTGATAGATTATTTAAAGCTAGTCACCACAGTGTGTTTAATACATCCATATAATAATAGTTTATAAACTATAGACAAAACTATAGACAAAATTACCAAAAACTTAGCAGTTATGGTAGCTATGGAAATCACATAAAGGTGTGAAAATTCACACATTTTTTATCCTTTGCTCTCATAAAAGATAAATAAAATCGGATTATAGGTTTATGTTTTTCATTTTAATCTATGCATTTCCACGCGTTTTTTTTTATTTTGATAGCCAGAATGCCTTTTTAAAAAACTATGTCGAAAAAAAAAGGAAGTAGAAAGTGTAAAAATATCACTTCGGTACCAGCCATTCTTCCACCACCACCACCCAAAACGTAAACAAACAAAAAATGGCCGTTTCCTTTTTTACTTTCTCGTATATACGAAGTATAGAGAAAGTATTGTAATCGTGCAAAGAAAAAAAAACGAGATTTTTACAAATCTCGACGTTTTACACCTTACTGATACGGAAAAACATAATTTTGCAATCTCGTCCGTATGTCTGTGTGTCTGTCTGTGTGTCTGTGTATGTGTCTGTGTGTAAACACGATTACTTGAGTAACGTTACAGCTAGGTTGATGAAATTTCATACATAAGTATTTTATCAAAATCGTAGATCCGTATAAACTTTTGAGCGATTTCCGTTAACCGGTAGTGGTACTTTTCCTACTTTGAATTTTTCAAAAGCCTATAACTTGAGTACTATTTCAGATAGATAAATGAAATTTTTCATGTAAGTAAAAGATCTAATTCTCTACCTTCTTTCAAATTTTGAGTAATTTCTGTTGACCGGAAGTATTAATTTACGCTATTTCAGATTTCTCAAAAAACGCATGTAAATTTATAAAGTACTAGTAATATTGCGCACTATTATGCACATTTTATTTTGGCGTTCGCTTGGTGCGCAGTTCTTTTTTCTATGAGATTCTATTCTATTTTTAAAAGTTTAAATAATTAAAAATCATGTCTACATTCCAAGTTATATAAGAATATTCGAGAAAGTTTAGGGGAGATCACTCCCGGTTTATCCCTTGTGCGATACAGTGATAAGCTATGTTGTAATATTAATTAATTTCTAGGTTACTTCTGATTAGTATATCATTGATGTGGTTGAATTGATGTTTTCCTAGGTTGATGGCCATCCCGATGTGACAGTGATAGATAATTTAAAGCTAGTCACCACAGATTTTTTTAAATGTTATTTTACATGGTTCAGTGTGTTTAATACATCCATATAATAATAGTTTATAAACTATAGACAAAGCTATAGACAAAATTACCAAAAACTTAGCAGTTATGGTCGCTATGGAAATCACATAAAGGTGTGAAAATTCACACATTTTTTTATCCTTTGCTCTCATAAAAGATAAATAAAATCGGATTATAGGTTTATGTTTTTCATTTTAATCTATGCATTTTTTTTAATTTTGATAGCCAGAATGCCTTTTTAAAAAACTATGTCGAACTATGTCGAAAAAAAAGGAAGTAGAAAGTGTTAAAATATCACTTCGGTACCAGCCATTCTTCCACCACCACCACCCAAAACGTAAACAAAAAAAAATGGCCGTTTCCTTTTTTTAAATATATTCTTAATACGCCGCGGTCTTGAGATATACAGACAGTATATTGGCAATATACGGGCGGTTAATGACCATCTAAAACAAAAATACTCACAAAAAACAACGATGTTAAAACATAACTAACTGCCGGATCTTAATTAATCGCAGTTGGCGTGTAGCCCAATTTCTCTTTCTTCCTCCTCTGTGTTTCTTTCAGACATTTTTTCTCCAGAGGAGAATCATTTGAAACGAATGAACCGAAAGTATTTACTATAGTTATCTTATGCTGTAGTGCTAATGCTGTAGTGCTAATGCTGTAGTACGGCGATCACAACCAGACCAGCAGTCTATTTTCGTCACACATTTAAAACACTCAAAACATGTTTTGACATACAAATCAGGCGTAATCAAAATGGTTAGGGTATATAGGCTTATATATATATATATATATATATATATATATATATATATATATATATATATATATATATATATATATATATATATATATATATATATATATATATATATATATATATATGTATATATATATATATATATATATATATATATATATATATGTAAATGTAATATATATATATATATATATATATATATATATATATATATATATGTAAATGTAATATATGTATATATATATATATATATATATATATATATATATATATATATATATATATATATATATATATATATATATATATATATATGAGAGTGAGTGAATGAGTGGGAGTGTCTGTTTCTGTGTTTTGAGTCTACGTGTCTGTGTGTCTGTTTTTGGAAAAATAAAAATACATGACAAAAATCCTGCCTACGCCACTGCTAGCAGCCCTTATTGTGTTTTTAGAAGGAAATGGTTTCGGTTTTCCCAATTTCCTTTTAACTTTAGAAACGTTTACAGAAAAATTTTGTTACGACTTGCAACCTAAATGCACAAGAACTATGGCTGCATTTATAACATATAATTAATTATGTTAATCCACTTTTAATTTTCACTACATTTGTTCATTTTGTGAATCTGGGTTACAACTGTTGTAAAAATAAGTTGACGAACAATCAATCTAACAGACAAAGATTAACTTCAGATTGACCAGCTTATGAAAATTGGATCATCTGGCCATGGAGGATGATGAAAATCGTGTTCAATTCGTAAGATTATTTTATTTTTATTAGTAAGGGATTAGGTTGAAGTTTTAACTAAAGTGTATACTTGAGCCTAAGGCCTAGGTTATACTGATTCAACATTAGGCCATTGTATTTAGAATGTGGTACTAAATCTAATTAGGGACAGTAATTCCACAGTAGTGTTGACTGTTAGGCTTTAACATTTATGAACCTGTACCTGTACCTGTACCTGTACCTGTACCTGTACCTGTACCTGTACCTGTACCTGTACCTGTACCTGTACCTGTACCTGTACCTGTACCTGTACCTGTACCTGTACCTGTACCTGTACCTGTACCTGTACCTGTACCTGTACCTGTACCTGTACCTGTACCTGTACCTGTACCTGTACCTGTACCTGTACCTGTACCTGTACCTGTACCTGTACCTGTACCTGTACCTGTACCTGTACCTGTACCTGTACCTGTACCTGTACCTGTACCTGTACCTGTACCTAGCCCTAGCCCTAGCCCTAGCCCTAGCCCTAACCCTAACCCTAACCCTAACCCTAACCCTATCCCTGACTTATCCCTCACTTGGGTGTTGATAATTGACAGATGAGGGAGGGGGTATGGACATGGGGGTAACTGCTCCGGGGGGCAGAATACCTGGAGAGGGGTATGTCCGGGGGCGGGTAATATCCAGCTCCAGAAAACAATGTAGAAGTCTCTCGTTAGACTTTAAGCAAAGCGACATTTCTTCAAAGAAAAAACTCACTTATTTGTATTTGATATTTACTTATTACAATTTTTAGCGCAATTTCCATTCTGGAGAATTGCGTTTATTAACTCGTCTTTTCTGGGAATGTATGAATGGATGGATGGATGGATGGATGGATGGATGGATGGATGTGTGTCCGCAGCTTTAAGTCGTATCTCCTCCTCAACGGAGCAATATCAATGACTAGTTCCAAAAGCAATTATGTTAAGCAAGTTACGAGGATGAACATAGGCCATAAAAATTCCGGGTTTCTTTCATGTATTTCCCGGAAAAGCCAAAAAACCTCGAAAAAATGCAGTTTTTTGCCCATATCTCGGCAACCAGACCACTTAGTGACTTGAAACATGTACCAATCGATTCCTGCCATAATTTAGAACAATATTGCCGAAGAAAGTTTTTAAAAATATCCTTTCGTTCGGTCACAAAAAAAATTTTTAATTAATTAAAATTTGGACCGAATTAGTAGGCATTTTTTCCAACCACACCACACGCGTCATCACGTTCAATAGCTGCGCCATCACGCTCAATGGCTGCGTCATCACGTTCAGTAGCTAGGCGCACAATGTCATGTAACTCTATTGTAAATAAAACATGTATTTTAACCAATGGTTTTACTAACCCTGCTCTTGATTTACGCTACGACAGAGCTATTTTTAGATAACATAAGGAAATTGCGCTAAAATTGTCACTAGACTTTTTAATTACCTTGTTTTTAATAAGATGAAGGTTAAAGCCTTCGTTTTAAGTAAATTAAAGTTTATTTTTCGAACGTGACAGCCCATGGGGCAATTGAGTTTACCTGTTTCTGTGACCTCGGCATATGAATAAATAAGGTTGTCGGGGGGTGCGGACCGCACCGGGTGATACCATTTAGGGGGGTGACACCAAGGCAAAAAATAGCAAAATATATAGAGAAAAACTGGAGGGGGTGCAAATCGAAAGTTTGAGGGGGGGGGGGTGCAAATCGAAAACTTGAGGGGGGTGCAAATCGAAAGTTTGAGGGGTTGTGCAAATCGAAAACTTGAAAGTTTGTCCCCGTAAGGGTCGCTACGCCTCTGGGGAGTGACACCATTAAGTGCCGCACCGGGTGACACCCGACCTCGCTACGCCACTGAGATGGATTATGGTTCATATGCTAACATATATGACCAGTCTCTTCACAAACGTAGCTAAGGGTTTCGCTAGCAGATTGTCGGATTTAGAGAGTGAAAATCATTCCTATACAAATTTTGCGACATAGGACTGGTCAGATTTATTTTGAGTTTCCCGCAGTTCAACCAACTTAAATGATTGGTGGAATAAATAAAAAGCTTTATTTATTTTTTTGGAGAACATTTCGCTGAAATAAATTATGTGTGGTCAGGAAACAGTGACATCTGAAGATAAAAAGGGCAGATTTATGTTTAAGTTTACATTAAAAGGCAACTCAAACAATCAACGACACGCGTGGTTAATTTTGTTTAAATCGCAAGTTATTTTTTTTTTGTGGATATTATTTATTAAATGTCCAGCCTACATATATATATATATATATATATATATATATATATATATATATATATATATATATATATATATATATATATATATATATATATATATATATATATATATACATCTTGTGAACATTTGATCTTTTAAAAAATGTAAATAAATTATTTAAATTGTTACGCTATATTGTCTAACAATTTTAATTGTGTTTGTTTTTTAAATGGACAATTTAAAAAAAAACCCAACTATTTTGTTTTTTAATATGTTTTATAGCAAAGTGAAGACCCTGAATCATCGCCTGCCTATTCTAGGAGAGACAATGTAAACGCTGAAAAAGGTCCTCCATATAATTTTACTCTGGGTATTTTTAGAATGCATTACATTTACGGTGTATGCCTTGTATGTGTAGAGTACAATATTACTGTTTTCAATAAAACCGATAGTCTCGAGTTCAAATCCGGGACTTAACTAGTAGAACGTCAGTGAATCCACCCAACTCTGATGGGTACCTAACTCATATTAAGGAAAGTTAAGGCGGCTAGGCAAAGTGCTGACCACACCTTCCCTTTACATGCCGAGGTCAAGAAACATATGAAATCTACTTCATCTGCCCAATGGATCGCTAGGTCTAAGAGGATTCTCTTTTTTTCATCTTTTCTACAAGTAGGTTTTTTGTTTTGTTACAGGTATAAGCAATTATTTATTTATAAACTAAATCCAAGTAAGTAATAGTGTGATGACGCTAGTTTAGGTCGAATAGGCCAAGTAGAAGAAGTTAATAGAAACAGGCTATAGCTAGTTAGTTAGAGAGACCAATGAAAGTACAGGAGCTGACCGGTCACGTGGGACGGTCAGTTGACCACTGAAGCGTGGGTCTGCAGTTAGGCCAGGCAGTCGATAGTTAGGTAGGGGAGGAGAACGGACAGTAGCGACCCTTCCCCGCCCGGGGACAAACTTTCGATTTGCACCGCCCCCTCCCCTCGAACTTTTCAATTGCACACCCCCCCCCCTCAAACTTTCGATTTGCACCCCCACCCCCACCCCCCTCGAACTTTTAATTTGCACCCCCCCCCCCCTCAAACTTTCTATTTGCACCCCCACTCTCGAACTTTTCATTTGCAACCCCCTAGGGTCGGCGCCCGGGGACATATGTCCCCCCCTCGCTACGCCTCTGGAGACAGGTAGCGTCAGGGTAGAGATGTAGAGAATTAGAGATAGTGTTAGTGATGGTCATGGGAGTGCGTATTTAGTTGTAGTATTAGATTAGTTAGGTAGGACGTTGATTGTGTATATTTTAATAAAAGAACATTATGTTTGAACTTGTGTGTTGGATTCTCATCATCTTCATCACCCCCACTTTCACATTTGGTGGTACTGCATTTCCCCACCCTCACAACTGGCGGTAGATCATCCAAAACCCCAACTTCACAAGTAGTAATTTTTTTTTTTTTAAATAGAAATATTATCTTTTTTTTTACAGTAATTTACACAACTCTCCAAGGAATTTTAATGGCTATCTCTGTTTCCATGATTGTTATTGGTAATCGTCTATTATAAAAAAAAAAAAAATTAACAAGTTTAGTTGTCGATAAAACTCAAGTAAATGTAATGCGCTTTTGCAGTAAGTTGTAGTTTATTTGACTAAGAAATTAAATTTTTAAAATATACTTCTTCCTATAAAATAGTTATTTTTTTAAATATATTTTAAAATTGATTGACTATTTTATCTTATTTACACAGTGTTTTATAATACTCTCAGGTGCGCTATACCTGGATGATTGTCCTGTTGAGCGCATGATCCCGATCTACCTAATTGTGGCAGGATGTTTTGGTTGTGCCAAATGCTTGTTTACCTTGGTCAGTCAAGCGAGGAGATGGAAGAAGATAGGAAAAAAGTCAACCCCATTGAAGCGTTTATCAGCTTTTTCCTGCTCGCTTGGCTTATTGCAGGTCAGTTCAGATAGATAGCCTCTATCTCATTTAGCGGTGTTGAGTTATCAGTAAAAGAGTTGTTTTCATGTTTCGGGATCGGAGAGGGGGGCGCAGTCTCCCAACCTCCCTGTAAACGTGTAACTACCCCCCTTTTTACCAGTGTCCGCCTCCCCCCTCCCGTTGAAAGAAACACTAACCAGTAATTAATGACTTAAAATTGGGATGGGGGTGGAGAATTTCGATATTTCCATATACAACTGTTATGATGAAGAGTCGACCCCATTGACGCAGTTGTCACATGTTTCCTGTTTGCTTGGTTCGTTACAGGTGGGTCTAAAGACGTCGTGGTTGTAAGGTAAACTGCACGATTGTTAACCAAGAGGCTCATTGCAGGTTTTTTACGCGGAAGAACATCAGTAAAGAAATGCAGACTTAAATCCGAGTCAGGGTTTCTTTCAGACATTTTTCTCCGGGGGAGGTGGCGGCTTTAAAAACTTTCTGTGTGTGCAATTAAGATCTGTGTGTGTGGGGGGGAGGGGGGGTGCAATTACGATCTACGGGGGCCATGCCGACAAAAGCATATATATTTTCTATATAATTTTCTTTTTCATTTCATCCTGCACGCCCTTCCCCACCCTTCCTCCCGCTTTCGCCCCCTGAGATGCATATCAGAAACTTTGGTCTGAATTAATGGATCATAACGCGCATAACCGGATGGGATGTAATACTTATGTTAGAAAAAAAAACAATGATGCTCGACATAGTTAAATTATTATGGATTTCATCGAATGATAAGGAACAAAAACGTTTTGAGATGTTTGTTGCAGTTACTTCATTTGGTTGGGGAAGGGAAGTGGAGATACCGCCTTCGTTTTTTTTATAGATGAAAATTATAGATGTAGAGTTAGCCCTATGCAAAAGTGTAAACAAACACCTTTCTCTAATTGGATAAAAATTATAATAATGCCAACTACATATCTCGTTTTAATTATATTTCCAGGATGTGTTTACATCTACCGTATTTATGACGAAGTGAGTTACGACCATTTAAACACGGATCACTACTGTGACAAGACTTTGTATTTGTTTGCCTTTTGGGTGGCGACTGCAGTCTACATCATCATGGGATTGTTCTGTTTCTGTGTGTCTTATGTGAGATGTTTAACATATAAGTGCGAAGCAATTGGTTGACAAATATTTTCCTTCTTTTTTTCTTAACTAGTACTAACTAAAAAAATATTTAACCTAAGAACTGATACATGCAGAGCGTATAGGCCTACTTTCAATTATACATTTTCAACTCCATTTTGTATCTGATATTTAGCACTAATAAAATATATAGAATTGTATGAAACTTTATTGATAAAATTTACAACATGCTGAAGGTATCTTCACTTTTACCTCCTTCATGTTTAAGTAAATTGCTAGAGGGAGGGGGGGGGGGCAATTTGAAAGCAAAGATTTAAAATCAAGCGAAAGTCATGATGACAAAACCTGGTCTGTTATTTAAAACGTTTAATTTCAAATACATTGGGTCAAAATTATATTAATATTTGTAAGTAATTTTTTAAAAATGTTTTTGACATTTTAAAAATTCAACACCTTTTTATTTTAGAAATTATACTAATTAATTAAGAAGGTATTTTATATCGTCTCCTTTGACAAATGCATAATATACAATGATTCCAATTAAATCACCTGTATTTGTGAATTTAAATTATTCTTCTATAATTGCTTTTGTTCGATAAATTTAGCGTAATTTTTTTTTTGTATTGAAATCGTATATCTGTTAAGCGCTTTTAAAAAAGAATGTTTTAAATGTAATTTTTCTTTCCATCCAAACTTTGTTTTCCCTGCTAACTGCGTTTTTCCCACGTTTTCTTTAACTTGCTTTCGCCTCTGTTTGTTTGTTTGTTTGTTTTTCCAATCAAATCTTGCGATCGAAATTTCGGGCACTTCCCAGTTAGCTAGCGCGCTGAAATTTTCAGGGAAGCTTTGTTTCGGATGACAATAGAATATTCAACTGTTATTATTACTAAATTGATCCATGGAAACATTTTATTGATCATTTTATACCCCTATATAATTGTACAAAAAACGTGGGGGGAAAAGGGACATAACCCAGTAACTGTAATTTGATGAAAACAAGGTTCGGTACTCTCCCTCTTTTTCTTACTGAGTTGTTGTCACGCGGTGTTTGTCTACAAACAACCAGAACGTAACAACTGGTGGCCAGTATGGGGGAGACGATATGGTCGAGTGGTTGGGCACACGATTGCTAACCCACTCGACACGGGTTCAAATCTATGTGTTCTAGTCAGTAACGTATTCACACAACGTGTTTTTTACGAGTTGTCTTTTTACGAGTTGTCTTCGTTTACCCAAAAAAAAAGTGAAAAGATAAAATCGATAGCAAGATTTCAATGCAAACAAACAGACAAAGACTAAAAAGTAGAAAATAATAATCATTAAAAAAGATTTTAATAAAATACTTAAAAAAAACTTTTTAAAAAACCACGTTTTTCTTGTGGACTAAAAAGTAGAAAATAACTATTTACATACATTTGATGACAAAAAACGTGGGTACGTTCACCATCAAATTTCCCGACCCATCTGCCCGACCCACGTTTTTTGTCATCAAATGTATGTAAATAGTTATTTTCTACTTTTTAGTCCACAAGAAAAACGTGGTTTTTAAAAAAGTTTTTTTTAAGTATTTTATTTTCTCCTTTTTAGTCCGTTGCTACACATGAAAAACGTGGTTTTTAAAAAAGTTTTTTATATAGTTTATTTTCTACTTTATCTAATGACTTGATTAAGTATGAATTGACTAAGTGTTTATAAATACACGGACTAAAAAAATCTTGAGCGACCAGGATTCGAACCTGGGTTGTCGCGGCCACAACGCGAAGTACTAACCACTATACGATTACGGCCAGCGCGCTCACATCGATTGGGGCCGAAGTAACTGTGTCAATAAGCCTCCAGTCTTGTCGGTATCTTTAGAAATCATGTCCTCAATTTTATGGTCCTTGGGGCGTAATTAAATTAAGCTAATTACGGTCTCTAATTGCTAGTTTTTATGATTGCATCTGAAATTGTTAGGCGAAAGTAACATGCATGCCAAATTTCAGATCTATAGAGCAATCAGAAGTGGGCTAATTTTCGATGTCAATTTTAACAACAAACACACAAACGCGAAGCTGAGTTAATAATAAAAAATACTTAAAAAAACTTTTTTAAAAACCACGTTTTTCTTGTGGACTAAAAAGTAGAAAATAAATTTTCATACATTTGATGACACAAAACGTGGGTACGTTCACCATCAAATTTCCCGACCCATCTGCCCGACCCACGTTTTTTGTCATCAAATGTATGAAAATTTATTTTCTACTTTTTAGTCCACAAGAAAAACGTGGTTTTTAAAAAAGTTTTTTTAAGTATTTTATTTTCTCCTTTTTAGTCCGTTGCTACACATGAAAAACGTTGTTTTTAAAAAAGTTTTTTATATAGTTTATTTGCTACTATATCTAATGACTTGATTAAGTATGACTTGACTAAGTGTTTATAAATACACGGACTAAAAATCTTGAGCGACCAGGATTCGAACCTGGGTTGTCGCGGCCACAACGCGAAGTACTAACCACTATACGATCACGGCCAGCGCGCTCACATCGATTGGGGCCGAAGTAACTGTGCCAATAGGCCTCCAGTCTTGTCGGTATCTTTAGAAATCATGTCCTCAATTTTATGGTCCTTGGGGCGTAATTAAATTAAGCTAATTACGGTCTCTAATTGCTAGTTTTTATGATTGCATCTGAAATTGTTAGGCGAAAGTAGCCTACATGCCAAATTTCAGATCTATTGAGCAATCAGAAGTGGGCTAATTTTCGATGTCAATTTTAACAACAAACAAACAAATCCACAAACGCGAAGCTGAGTTAAGAAAAACGTGTTAAAAAACGTGTTAAAAACCCACGTTTTCTGATTGAACTAAAAAGTAGAAAATAAATGCTATACATCACAATAATGCAAGCGATCACTCTACTATAAGCGATCAAAAACGTGGGGCGCCGTGATTTTCTTACAGTTTCTAATACTGTTGACTCTCTACAAGCTCCCTAATAAAAGTCAATAGTATTATCTAATCAATAGTAATATAACTTTTACTTCGGCGCCCCACGTTTTTCATCGCTTATAGTAGAGTGATCGCTTGCATTATTGTGATGTATAGCATTTATTTTCTACTTTTTAGTTCAATCAGAAAACGTGGGTTTTTTAAAACTTTGTTAATGATTATTTTAAATAATAATTTAACAAACGATAAAATGTGGTTCACTGAGTTGTTTTTATTGAATTGAATTACATCAATTAAAAATTCATAAAATTTCTTCAAAGTTTTAGCTTTGTTTATATTATTAAATAAAGTGGAAGTGAACTCCCCTAAATGTTCTCGTATATTCTAAATTCTAATATAACAGTCACTTCCAGTGCAATCAGGCTACATAAATGTTTTTCATTTTTACTTTCTCGTATACGAAGTATAGAGATAGTATTGACGTTTTACAGCTCCCTGAGTTGGAAAAACATACTTTTTCAATCGTGCCCGTATGTCTCTGTGTGTTTTAAATGTATAAACAAAATTTTATTTAGAGAAAAAAAATTAATTTCATAAAAAACGTTTAAATAACAAGCTATTATGTAATAATGCACTAAAAAGGAGAAAATAAATTATACATTACTATTTAAATAACTATAAAGAAAAGCGTGGGTCACTTTAGTATCTATTGGATACTTTTACTAATATTTAGGAAGAGGCCCACGCTTTTCTGTATAGTTATTTAAAATAGTAGTCTATAATTTATTTTCTCCTTTTTAGTGCATTATTACATAAAAGCTTGTTATTAAAGGGTTTTTTTATGAATTTTTTTAGTACTTTAAATGTTTTTATTTACAATAGAGCTACATGACTAAACACCATTGCGCACCAATTGAACGTGATGACGCGCCATTGAACGTGATGACGCGTGTGTGGAATAGTTGGATAAGACTGCCTACTATTTTGGTCTAAATTTTAATTAATTCATAAAAAAAACTATTCAGGCAACCAATTAAGTCAAATTGAGTTGCATTGTCTTCATATCCTGACCCACGTACCAACTACGAACCGTATCTGTCAGTTAGAAGTGCCTGCAATTTCCCTCGGGCGTTTCGATCTAGACAGACAGACTGACGACAGACGACAGAGGAAGTGAGTTAAATAAAAGCTTGTAAAAATATAAATAAAGGCATATTAGAGTGTAGAAAAACAACTTTAATTATGCAACAGGAAAAGTGTTTATACGTGTGACAAGAACGCGATGAAACAATGACGTACAGAACTAATGACGTCATCTTCCGATTTTAGAATATAAAGAAATTTCATTCAAATTTTATTTAGATCTATGTACGCTATGAAATGCATACAATACAATTTTCTCGGCCTAAACTTATAAAATTTATTTTATCTATTTGGTTTCTAGATCTGGATCTAGAGATTATAAATTTACGAAAAACTAGACTTAGACTCTAGCTAGATATATAAAGATCTAGATTCTATCAAGATATACAATCTATTCCAATAATAAATTTTATATACTAAACTATTTCAGGCCTTAATTACTGTATAGAAATCTTTGTTTGTTTAGCTATGGAATTGGCTAATTTGGGATAAAATTTAATTTGAAAGAATAGGGCCTATTCGCGTAAGTTAAGTTTTTTAAATACCTCTTTTATTCTACATCAGACTTATAGTGCCTAAATAGCTGAGATGGTTGTGTAATTGATATCAGGGTGGCACGGGTTTGAGACACATCAATCTTAAATTTTTATTTATTTGTTCAATTTGTTTTTTTAAAAAATATGAATGATAAAGTTGCCTAACGGGACTTGGCAGGACACGGGGCAGGTGAAGTAGAATTCATCTTCCCCTTCATTGTTTTTACGTGTATGTCCTTATGTGGAGTTTGACTTCATATATCACTTATTTTTAAAACAAAAGAAAATGTCACACAAGTGTGTACACAAGTGATTGACCGATAGAAAGATGTCGTACTGGACACGACAGTTACACTCACATACATACACAATCTATACACACGCTTCAGGCGTCTCCACACAGACCCACACACACGAACCACACAGACCCACACACACGGATCACACAGACCACACAGACCCACACACACACGGACCACACAGACCCACATACACAGACCCACACACACGGACCACACAGACCCACATACACAGACCCACACACACAACCAGCACAGACCCACACACACGACCCACACATGCCCACACCCACACACTTTCCCTATATATCAAAGCACGTATATCCACCTTGTCCCACACATAATTCAACATGAATTCACACACAGATTCACACACAAATTTATCTCACATCATGTGACGAAGATTGATAATGGGTTAGGTTAGAGGGGTGGGGGTGGGGGAATTGTTAAAAAAATTATTCAGCATTAAAAATGTGGCGTTTACAGCGAAAATAATGAGCTGAATTTTGTAGTATTGATATATTTTGTTGTGGAGCACGAGTGTATTAAAAACACTATGTCCAAAAAAACAGGTAGTAGAAAAATTTTAAACTGTCACCTTCACAGTATATATATCTTTCCGGCCCACCCCCCCTCCACCCCCACCTGCAATGTGAACAAAATGTATGCAATTTTTAAAAAATATACCCTTAATACGCTACGGGCTGGTGGTATACTGGTAGTATACATACGGTATACTGGGGAAATGCTGACAGCATACATTTTCTAGAAACATTATCCGAAACGAAACAAAAACCCTCAAAAAATCAAGGATGTTAAAATATCCCTGTCTGCCGGATGTTAATTAACCGAAGTTACCGTGTAACCCAATTCCTCTTTCTTCCTTCTCACCAGTATTTCTTTCAGACATTTTTTCATCAGAGGAATAGCACTGGAAACTTTCAGACGGGGGGGGGGGGGGTGAGGGTGGCAGGCATTGGTTAAAGTATCTATGTTGTTTTTTTTCATCGGGGGGGGGGGGGGGGCAGCGAGATGCCTGAAAGAAACTCTACTTCTCTTCCACCACGTAAAAAATGATTTTATTGAAGAAACCCAGAGCCCTTGCCAACGAATCGAAACTATTCATTGTAGTTATCTTATGCTGTAGTTCTGATATGGCGCTTTGGTGCTGCTGTTGGTGAACAGCGATAACAACCATATATATATATATATATATATATATATATATATATATATATATATATATATATATATATATATATATATATGTATATATATATATATATGTGTGTGTGTGTGTGTGTGTGTGAGAGAGAGTGAGAGAGAGGTAGAGAGAGAGAGATAGTGTGTGTGTGTGTGTGTCTGTCTGTCTGTCATTGAGTCTGCGTGTCTGTTGTTGGGAAACGAACCATGACAAAAATCCTGCCTACGTCACCGCTGGGGGTCCTTATAATGTAAGAAGGAAGTAGTTTAGGTGTTTCCCAATTTTAGGTTGTTTTTTTTTTTTTAGAAATGTAGAAAGAAAAATGGTGTGGCGACTTGTAACTCGACAGCTATGTCTGCAGTCATAAAGCATAATTAGTTTTTGATTAACCACTTTAATTAACACATCATTTGTCAAGTTTGGGAGCCGGGACTACCACTGCCGTAAATACAACTTCACGTTCAAGTTATCTAACAGACCACGAATAACTTCAGATTGACTAGTTTATGAAAATTGGATTATCTGGCTATGGAGAATGACGAAACTCGTGTTTTATTGGTGAGATTTTTTTTAAAATTTTAATAGTAAGGGTTTAGGTTTAAGCTTTAACTAAAGTGTATACTTAATTAAGCGCTAAGGCCTCGGTCAACTACTGATTCAGCATTAGGTATTTAGAGAGAAATTGCACTGTGTTACCACTTCAGACTACAGTATTGTTGTCTATTAGGCGCTAACAGGTAAATAATAATAATTTTTTTCTCGAAAGGATAATACATTTTAATACATGAAGAAAGACTACGTTTTAGAATATTCTCATTTATTCCAACATTTGTAATTTTCCTTGTTTTTTACATCGATAAATAAAAAAAAAACGTTTTTATTTTCTATTATGTTTTATAGCAAAGTGCAGGCCCTGAATCATCACCGTCACCTTCCTTTTCTTGGAGAGACAATGTAAACTGCGGAGAGGGTACTCCACATAATTCTACCCGAGGTATCTTTATAATGCATTACATTTACAGTGTATCACATGTTTGTGATTATTTTAATCAGTAAGCTTATCCTCATACAATATTCTGTGACCAGCACTTGAATGAAATATATTACTGTTTTCAATAAAATATTAAAGAGTTATATATATATATATATATATATATATATATATATATATATATATATATATATATATATATATATATATATGTGTGTGTTTGTGTGGTACGGTCAAAGCCCGAAGTGCGGCCAAAGCCCGCATTGGCCGGCCAATGTGCGCACTGGCCGGGATGTGTCCTAGCCAATGTTCTATCTAGACTAAGTTGTGATCGCGTTTTCATTATTCTGGGTGCGGTTTCATTGTGAGTAACGTATTTTTTAGCTCTTGTTTGTATAGCATTCTATATGCAAGGCAACATGGATCAAAATGGCCGTCAGACCATGAGACAGACATAGCAGATGGCTATCAGAAGAAAAAAATTAAATCCATTTTAGTTTCCATATATGGGCTACAACTGATTGTGACAGCTGTAGCCCATGATGACGAGGTGAGACAATCATCAAAAAACAAAATCAAAGACAGTCGGCGTCACCGACACATGCAACAAGACGGAACGTACACGAGGCTTTGTCGCGTTCGATGCTACCCTTATAAGTTGAAGAATGATTGGACTGAGAGTCTCAAATTCATTCACTTTATGAATAATCGTTCTTTTCATCGGTGATCCCCGAAGCGTCATTGCAGTTGTCGTGAGCGTCGAGGGCGCTATCTACAAGTTGAACGGAACATGGTGTTCTAAAACAACTGTATGCTAGAAGTGAGTTTTTAATTCTGCACGAAAAACTGCTCTTATTGTCGTCCGTTGGCACTGAGGAAAAATCGCTACGAACCATCGCATCTTCACAATCATTGACCGGCGGCCAAGGCTACACTCGCTGCAATTGCACAACCAAGTGAACGACAAATCGCTGCAAGTGTAAAAATAACAAGCTACTATGTAATTCTAAAGGCCATAAAAGTTCAACTTGTTGTAACAAGTGATAATATTGATAGATTGAGACTATAGTACAATAAAAAATGTGAATGTTTCTGTCATTTACTTTAATTAATAATCAATAAAAACTTAATTTCATGATCCTTGCGGTTTAAAAAAAACACCCAAAATCTGCTCATGATCTTCCCTAGCCAGATGATATTCTTATTTCAACTTTGGTCCACCATGGCCAGTCCGCGGATTGGCCGGCCAAAGGTCGAAATCAAGCAAAGTTTCGGACTTTGACCGGTCAATGGGAGGCGATATTGGCCGACTTCGGGCTTTGACCGTTGCGTATACATATATATATATATATATATATATATATATATATATATATATATATATATATATATATATACATATATATGTATATATATATACATATATATATAATATATATATATATATATATATATATATATATATATATATATATATATATATATATATATATATATATATATATATATATATATATATATACATATATATATATATATATATTCTCGCCCGAATGTGTGAGAGGTTCTAAGCACGTTGAGAATTTTCACTATCTTTCGCCGAACTAAGCACAACCAATAAATTCTAGGTAAATTATATATTTTTGCTTTTTTTTCGGGATGGGAGGGGGGGGGGGCAGTGTAAATGCGAAGACGTCTGAAAAAAAACTTTGAATAGGCCTACATGTTTGGCTATTTAATCTTCTAAATACCTGTATTTTTACAAGCTTTTATTTAACTCACTTCCTCTGTCTGTCTGTCTAGACGGAAACGCAGGAGTGAAAATTCGGACAGTTCTACTTGACCGATACGATTCACAGTTGGCACGTGGGTCAAGACATGAAGACAATGCAATCTGAAACTAAATTTGACTTAATTGGATGCCTAATTAATTTTTTATGAATTAATAAAAATTTGGACCGAATTAGTAGGCATGTCTAGCCAACCACACCACACGCGTCATCACCTTCAATAGCTGCGCCATCACGTAATGGCTGCGTTCAAAAACCATTGCGCGCCTACTGAACGTGATGTTCAGTAGGCGCGCAATGGTTTTTTTTAGTCATGTAACTCTATTGTAAATAAAACATGTAAAGTACTGAAAAAAAAATTCATAAAAAACGTTTTAATAACAAGCTTTTATGTAATGATGCACTAAAAAGTAGAAAATAAATTATAGACTACTATTTAAATAACTATAAAGAAAAGCGTGGGTGTCTTCCTTAACATTAGTAAAGGTATCCAATAGATACTAAAGTGACCCATGCTTTTCTTTATAGTTATTTAAATAGTAGTCTATAATTTATTTTCTACTTTTTAGTGCATCATTACATAAAAGCTTGTTATTAAAACGTTTTTTATGAATTTTTTTTCCCAATATTCTTACCATTGTATGATACAGAAGCTCCTCCACCTTACGATTTCCTCTATAAAAGGATTACAGCTGATAAACAAGAATGATTCAATGTGTTTACTTTCTTAGTTTAATTAGCTATGATTGTCATTTTATCTTCAAGTATTTTTTTCTCGCATGTTACAGGTATATAGAATTATTCATGTGTAAGCTTAAAAATTTTTAATTTTTTCATATTTTTTTACAGTCTTTTACGCAATTTTAACGGCGATCCCGGTTTCCATGATTGTTATTGGTAATCGATTACTATAAAACATTTTTTAACAAATTTAGTTCTCGATAAAACTCAAGTAAATATAAATATGTAATTCTTACATCAATTAGGTAGTTGTTTTTTTTTTACATATATTGAAATTGAATGAGTATTATTTCATATTTACACAGTGTTTTATAATACTTCCAGGTGCGATTTTCCTTCATGCTTGTCCTGTTGAGCGTATGATCCCGATCTACCTAATTGTGGCAGGATGCTTTGGTTGTGCCAAGTACGTGTTTAACTTGGTCCAGAGATGGCGTCACTCAAACAGGGGGAAGGAAGAAGATAAAAAAACGTGTAACCTTATTGAACAACTTGTCAACTGTTTTCTGTTCGCTTGGTTTATTGCAGGTGAGTTCAGATGGATAGCCTCTATCTCATTTAAGTGTCGAGTTATCAATAACAGAGTTTCTTTCAGGCCTCTCTTCTGGGCGTGGGGAAGGGCTATACCTCCCTCAAAAGAACGTTTACTCCCCTCCCTTAAACGAATTAGAATTTATATATTTCCCGTGTCCGCCCCCCCCCCCTCCCCCAACCGAAAATTTCAAGTTCCGGAGAAAAAAAATGTCTGAAAGGAACACTGATCAATAAACAATGACTTTTTTCCGACAGAGGGGGGGGGGGCGGCTTTAAAATTTTCGATGGGGTGGGGCGCAATAAAGATATCTGTGGGGCACACAATGAAGATCTCCTTTGGGGTTCGATGCCGGCAAAAGCATATATTTTTTAATATAGCCTACATTATTTATTTACCTTTTTTGTCCTGAACACCCCCATTCCCTCCCCCCCCTCTCCCAAAATAAAAGAGATTCATATCAGAAACTATGGAAATAATAGGTCATGAGGCGCATACCCTGACAGAACGCAATACTTAGTTTTGTTGTAGGAAATGCAATGATGTTCGACTTGATTAAGTTCTTATGGATCCCATCGAACTATAAAGATCAAACTCGTTTTGAGTTATCAGAAGCAGCGCCTTCATTTGGTTGGGACAAGGAAGTGGAAATTCCGACTTCTTCTTTTTTATAGACAAAAGTTAATATAGATCTAGAGTTCAACCTAGGCAAAAGTGTAAACTTTCTGGTAGGATAGAATTTAATAAAATACTTAATTTAAATTCTTGGGGGATTTTTTAAAAAAAATGTATTTTCAGGCAGTGTTTACATCTACCGTATTTATAACGAAGTGAGCTACGACCCTTTAAACAAGGATCACTACTGTCACAAGAGTTTGTATTTGTTTGCCTTTTGGGTGACAACTTCAGTCTACATCATCATGGGACTCTCCTGTTTTTGTGTTGGTTATGTCAGATGTTTATCATCCTTGTGTAA